>NW_013952456.1:1989731-1997224 GCF_001266775.1 Austrofundulus limnaeus
GGGGTGAGGTTTCGCTCGCAGCCATCTTTATTTTGACGCGTTCATTAGAAATTGAATTTGTCAGCGTGGTCAGCGGGCAGCATGGACGTCTCGGGTTAACTGACGTGTGCGTTGTTAATCCTCGAGCTCGTCCACGCGCCGCTGTGCTGCTAATGTTTATCGATGCTGCTGCATCTCCAGGCGGGGCGGGGGGCTTCTTGTCACTTAAACCATATTAACCATCATGGTCTTTAGTGGCTCGCACCCTGGAGGGTACCGGATCGTTGCATCAAACGGAGATTTAATCAGAAGCTGTTGGAGAACTCTCTGACACTGACCAGGTTCATGTTTCCAAATCCATCAGATTCAAAGTTTGGCAGCAGTTAAAACTAAATGTAATCTGTGTCTTCAGACATCCTGAYCCCCATGATTTAAATCCTTCAGTTGGGGTCTTTATAAAGTGGAACTGCAATGCTTTGGTCTGAGTTCCTCCTTATTGTAACTCCACAAGCCCCGCTCCTTTTTTGTTTTTGGTGTGAAAAAAAGAGTCTCTTGTAATTATCTTTGTGTTTTTTTTATTAAAGTCAGATAAGTCGAGGCAGATGRCCRCCCGTCCTGAGCCTGGTTCTGGTTCTCCTGAGCCTGGTTCTGGTTCTGCTGGAGGTTTCTTCCTGTTCAAAGGGAGTTTTTCCTCTCCACTGTCACCTCTGTCTGCTCAGGATGAGACGGTGATGAAGTGATTCAACACAACCTGCTGGCTTCTTTAGGTTGATTGTGTTTTGTGTGCAGTGCTCTGAGACGTTTCTTAGGACTTGGTTCAATTTAAATAAATTTAATTGAATAATTGGATTTTTAATGATTTTGCAGCRTTGTGATAAAATGTATCTCTAAGATKTAATAAATGAAAAGGTTGAAGTAAGGTTGTATAAATACAATTTTGATTTCTAGAACACTTTTTCAATAGACAGAAATTGCCTTTTAACTTGGATCAAATGAAAAATTTTGGCCCTTTTGACTCTCCTGCTTCAGAGTTTTCAGATATTTCCATGTTTTCACCTCACCTTTGTTCTGGTTTGTCTCTTTATTGGTGTTAATTTCCAGTTTAATGAAAGTGTTTTGTGGAAAAGGAGGAGCAAAGTGTCAGGATTATATGGATGGATGGATTTTATTGTAGTTGTGCTGATTGAAAGGAGGCYGGAGCATCCATCTCTGCTGTCTGACACACTCTGCTCCCCATCCTGCTCGTCTATTCTGTCTTTATTCAAGCAGCGGGATTACAGTGAAGAAAGCAGCAAAGCAAGCAGAAAGGGATTATTTAACAGCAGCAAAGGGATTAAAGGGAAACGTTACATCTCAAACACAGCAACAGACCCCCGCGGCCCACCGTCTGCAGGCCCATCAGTTTCTGAGAGCAGGTGTCTGACAGACTCTGCTGCTCGTTCGGACAGAAAGCCACACCCAGGACTTGAACTCTGGTCCTCATTTAGAGCCAGAGACATGAGGGTGGTCCGAGTCCAGGATCCAAATGAGAAATTCACGGCGTGACCTCAGGACCCGGGAAGATGAAAACGTTTGCTTTTCTTCTGATGCTGAGACCTCATCAAAGAAGGTCTTTGACCTAATCTGAGGCACAGAGCAGCCATGTCTGTGGTGATAGTCTTAAAACACTTATCCACTTGGTGGCAGTGTTTGCACYTTTACCTGTACCTTTACATGAAGAAGAGTACTAAGTGATTGTATGTTAGCAGGTGTGACACAAAAAAATAAAAGAGGAACACTGAGTTTGTCAAACGAAGTCCTGTCTGGAGTTTTACTAAAACATAACAATGTCCTCTTTTTATCTGCGGTCAAAATATTTAAAGGAACAGTTCAGATCTTTGGAAGTTTGGTTCTGGAGAGACAGTTATGTGAACGCTTGTTGAGATCATTTTTCAGCTCGTATCTCGCTCTGCAATCAAAACGTTCAGCTCCTTCAGGACACCCAGTTCTGATTTATTTGTATTTCAGCAATTTACACTTTGAGATATTCAAYTTTTTCTGCCACTTTCATTGAAATAAATGGAGCTRTTTTCAACAWMAATCCTTCAAAATGTTCATAAATCTTTAATTTCAGCTTCCTTTAGCTTCTATTTWGCTGATTTTAGCTACCATTCCRACATTGCTTATTTTCACTTTTTATGCTTCTTTTTGCTCATTTCAGCTGTTTTGTTTTTAGCCATTTYGTAGCTAATTTGAGCTTACTATATTCAGCAAACATATGCTCCTTTTAGTTTTAGCTGTTTTCTGTTCAGCTATTGTAGCTATTTTACATGATGGAAAATTTATAAACACTTCTTTTGTTTTTCTCCAATATGTTTTTACTCTCCCTTCACAGTCTGTCTGTTCATTTAAAGTGTTGAAATGACYGCTGTTAATTTCAAGGTCACAAGATAAAAGGTCAAGGTCAGAGGTGAACCATTTTTCTGCTTGTTTTACCTTGCTTTGTTTAAAATTCAGCCATATTCATTATATACAGTATATTTCTTTAGTAAATTCATCTTTTTTGCTTCTTTTTGTTGCTTCTTAAGACTACTTTCTGCTAATTCAGTTTTAACTCACATTAACCGTTTTGCTAAAGAAAAAAGAAAAAAACTTTTCAGCTTCTTCAGCTGTGCTAAGCAGGAAATGTTAATTTTCTAGTTTGTTTTATTTACCTCAGAAATCAGAACTTGAATTGGGACATCAGAYCCAACATCACTAATATTTGTTGCAACTACAACAGTTTGTTGTTGGTCAGTGGGTGAGCTGACTGGATCCAACATGTTCAGTAATTGAATGAATGAGACAAACTGACAGGAGTTAAAAGAAAGTTTGTTTTTGCAGCTGAAGTGGATCAAATGCATGAACGCTCAATAATCCAGTTAAAAAATCAGACAAGTTCACTCATCAGGAGATGAATTATCAGCATTAGAAGTTTAGAACTCCGACTGTAGAGACAAAAGGTTTCAGTGAGGAAGAACCCGTCCAGAGGACCTGACTCAACCTTGTTCCATTATTGCAGCTTTTTACCTCCATGTTGGTTTCTGAGGTCAAGAGTTGAGTCAGGATTTTATCTTTGTGGCAACACTCCAGTTGATTTTATTTCTTTTTTCAACTTAAAACACTTAGAATCTGACTCTGGGTACAAGTTGATTTTGTAGGTCAGTTTGAAAGAAATATTCTGTAGCAACGAACGACACCWGCAGCAGGATGGTGACGACAGAGAATTTACAGATTTATCCTGTCTGAGACTGAACTCTGAGCTGTGATTTTCTGGGCTTCTGATTGAAAGGCTGCAGCTGTTTGTGTTAATGAGACAGTTCAGATTTTATAAAGTGTGGTTCTGTGGAAATGTTGGTCTGTACTGAACTTACACTTGATGTGGCTTTTATTCTACACAGCTTTAGAAAACTGTTGAAGTCAATCTCCATTTATTTTGTTCAAAGCTGGTAAAGTCAAGGTAAAGAGCGACAGAAACTAAAGCAGTGAGTGAAAAAACAAACCTATAATCAGAAAAATAAAGACATCTTTTAATCAGTTTGTACATTAAGTTTCTGCATTGCTACACAATCGTGTCTCCYTCAGAGTACAGAAATGACCAAACGAGTTGATCTGAAACAGCTCAGAAAAGCGGGGCTTGTGGAGTTGTAAGGATAACGTTCCACTTTATAAAGACCCCAACTGAAGGGTTTAAARGCAGAATATCTCCTTTAAATMATTTGTTTAATATTAGCTTTAATTAAACTTCTGCCAGGAAAGGTGGTTTCATGAATAGCGAGAAGATTTTGCACAGGGAGGAGAAACTTATTTTAAGCTCATGTTTTGTGTGTTTTTGCAGCCAGAAGTGACTCAAGTCCTGATCCATGAAGAAGCAGCAGAACCACCACAGGGTGACATCTCGTACATCAGGTGAGTTTAAACCTGACAGATGGTTCTTACTGAGTGCAGATCAGCTGCTGCCCTGAATGTCACAGGTTTAGAAATAACAGCTGTAGCCATTTTGATCAAACCTTAAAACTACATGATATTCACTCACCTGCCTCGACTCATGAGCTTAAGGTAAAACCCATTCCTAATCCATAGGGTTCAATATGTTGGTCCAATCTGCARCTRGAACASCTTCAGCTCTTCTGAAGGCTGCCACAAAGTTTAGGAGTGTTTATTGGGCTTTTCTGGACTATAACTGGACTGGGCTTTTCCTGCTTGGCCTTCAGAGGAGTTGGACGCCTTTTGCTCTCTCTCCCAAACCTCCCTCTTTTCCCTGCTTTGCTGCCGGATCAAGCCTTTCTTCTACCTATCATTCGACAACAAAAGAACTATGGATCTGGTCAACTGGTCTCTGAATGCAAAYTGATACCATTTTTTCCACTGAGATTAGCGTGTGGGGAGCGCAGTTGTCTCAGTGGAACCGTCGCGGCCGGGCGTGYCGGGTACCTGGRGGTGGAATCTGATCTGCCTGGCACCTCTKTCCATTGAGGACGTCGAAGATGTTTTTATAYTCAGATTTATGATAATCAGATTTCTGCTGATCAGCTGTGGAAGAGTTCTGGTTTATCGGAAAATGAGAACGACACTGTCAGCAGTCCGGGCCTGTGAGAAGCTGTCTGCTACTCTGGATGGGATCTCCCGTACAGCAAACGCACAGACTCAAAGGATGGTTGTGGGCCGGCTGTGGTTCTGGCTAGGACCGCAGCCCAGCAGCGTGCCCGTGAGGAGTAAAGGCAACATCTGAGTGAAGTTCTTACAAGAGAGGCGAGATGGTAATGAATCTACATTATTGGCATTTTCGCAACACAGAGGCTCAGTTAAGACTTTAAAAGCAGTGGAATGAAAAGTCTGCTGTTGCCCTAAAGAATTATTTCCTTTCATCGGATTCCAACCTCCCTGGGAAGACACGTGTGGAGGAAGCCTTGATCCCCMCTCCCCACAACCTGTGTCTGGACCCGGTCTGGGTGGAAACAGAGAAACTGAACTCTGAACTGTGCTTGACTGATAACAGTTGGTTGGACTCTGAAGGTCCCTGATTGGTCCTGGCACTCTGCCCTGGATGTCACCGGGTCTGCTGCACCCCTCACCCCCTTCCAAATGTTTTGTTCCCCCACCACCTCCCTCCCCCTCCTTAGCTGCTCCTCTTTCGCAGAGTAGTTTTTTATGCATATGCTCGTGTGTTTTTCTATATAAAACACAGGATCAAAGCTCTTTTTTTAACTCATCCTTCCTACGTGTGTGTATTCTAAATTGCAAAGGTAGCGCACGATTTTGCGAAGGACCCTGGACATTCATTCCCCCATGTTTGTCATGTGTGTGTWTCTCCAGACGGATGTTTTAAACTGCAAATTCCTTGTGTGTGTAAACATACATGGCCAATAAACCTGATTCTGATAAGTTGCATTTCTTTCACAGTTTGGCTGGTCCTGCGACATATAGTCCAGAAAATCTGGTAATTCTCAGCTGCTGCCACAGATTGTAGATGTTCATCCCTGCAGTCAGTTTCATTCTCAGGGTTTTTCTATGAATCTAAACTGTTCAGCAGTAAAAACACAAACTTCAGACGTGTTCATCTTCTGCTGTTTATTATTTTTCTTCCACAGACATGAGTACATCATTAGAAGCGCGGCTCACATTATTGCATTAAGTGATGGTTTTTATGTGCAAACAGATGAGGAGAGGAGGAGGGAACTTTCTGTCGTTTGGACCCAACATTCAGAAACACGGCATCGTAAACACGGCTCAGGAAACCAACTTTCATTTTTGTTGTAAACTAKACTGAAGAGGTAAGAAAGGTGACATTTAAAAAACAAATTGTGCTTTAAAGTAAACTTTCACTGGTCTGAAACATTCAATCAGTAACACTGTTTAATCTGCAGCTTCACCACATTAACTTATGTGAAGCAGGAGCTGTGCTTTGGATCAGTTTTAATAGAAATCTAAATCTGCAACTGGGATTCCAATATTAGTTCAGCTGATTTTCACAGAATTAACTCGTAAATGAAGAGGGAGAAAAAGCCACACGTCAGAGCACCGTGTAATCCCATTTTCACCATAATCTGAGTGTAAAGACGAGTGGAACTAGATGTGAAGTTTTAAAATGTCATTACTGATACAGTAACAGAACATATGATGATCTGATTTATTTCCTTAAACTCTTCCTGTTTAAACTTATAGTGATTAAACATTCCCAGAATGCAATGTGACAAAGATGAGTGACGGGGGGGAAAATAAAAATCTAAACTGATGAAACACCSTCCTGAATGTTGTGTTAAATTACAAACATTTAAAGTTTGACTGACGTCAGGTTAGAAACGACTGCATGAATTAAGTTTCACATTAAGACTCTGCAGYGGAATGTTTGATCTAAGTTAGTGTCCACATGGTTAGTAAACATCATCCCAACACCTAATCTGTGCTAGCTAAACAGAATATGTACAAACTGTCTCCTCCTCCACCTCCTCGCTTCACTCCTCGATCTCCAGGATCAGGTCGTCTCCCTCCAGGGAGGCGTCGGGCTCCACGTGGATGGCCTTGATGGTCCCGCTCATCGGGGAGTTGACCACCGTCTCCATCTTCATGGCTGAGAGGACGCAGAGAGGCTGACTCTTCTCCACCTGCAGAGGGTTCAACACAGCAGCTCCTCAGACAAATGTTCAGTCAGCGTGGGTTTGAGGAAAAACTGAACGACTTCATTCTGGTTATACTGATGAGCTAATGGCTAGTCTGAACAACTCTGAGCTCCTATCAGTTTATTTTGAAAGGAATATAAACAACGAGCTCAGCAGGTGACCTGGGGATTATTATTATTATTATCTTTGTGTAAAGTACCACAAACTGATACTGGAGTAAAAGTACAAGTATCTTACCAAAAAATACCTAGGTCAGAGTTAATTCTTCTTACTTGCGAGTAAAAGTTTTGAAGTATCTGATATTCTTTGTACTTAAGTATTAAAAGTAAAAGTATTGATTTAAAATGAGCAGTTAGATTTTACATAATGATATTTATTAGGAGGTGACCTCCCCAAAACAAAGCAGAAATTACTGTCGTATTAAAATAATTGATTGATGTTAAATTTAGGATGCACTAGTCCAGCTGCTTCAGTTTATATACATATATCAAGGCTGCACAAACCTTTTCTCCAAAATGAAAATCTATCTGAGGGCTGCGGCCAAATGTAATACATGAAATACAAATACTTCTTAAGTACAGTCCTTTTATTTTAATGATTATGTCCGTGTACAAACTAATATGGTATCAGAGTTTTACATATTTATACTTCTCATTCAACCACAGTTAAATTCACTATCTAGGAGGCACAATTTATTTGGATAGTTTTTATTTTTTGCAATAATAAGCTGGAATAAAAACAAGCAAAAAATGAAATAAAACGACTTTCTACTTCTTGCCATTTTTTAAAATGTAACGAGTAGAAAGTACAGATTGTGTGAAAATTGATTTGATTTGATTTATTGATTTAACAGGAAAAGATTACTAAAAATCAAGC
>NW_013952456.1:1998635-2000632 GCF_001266775.1 Austrofundulus limnaeus
ACTTTATGTTTTGAGGAATGTCATTCCATGCTTTAGTATAAACATAGAAGAAAGACCTCTGGCCGTAACAGTTTTTAAAAGTTGGTAATGTAAGAAGAAGTAGAAGTAAACAGTAGGCTGAAAAATATTTACTCAAGTACAGATACCCAAAAATTCTACTTAAGTACAGTAACAAAGTATTTGTACTTAGTTACTTYACACCTCTGCAAACAAACAACTGTAATGCATTTGATCAAATATCAAAACTAGGAGTGAACATTTTAAACTAATTTAAAAAGAACCAACTTCTTAATTACAGGAACTGAACTGTAATCTGTTCTGCTGTCCTTAATGTTCAAAATTTATATTTTTCTTTAATGTCTGAGGTCATAAGCARTAGAGATTGACTGATACAAGTTTTTATTTTAACGTCAGTTTAACTGATCCCTGTGTGCTGCCAGTTCCTGAAGCTGATGTTACTTTTTCTTCCATTTACATGAGAAAAATGATAAATGTTACACAAGTCTCAAATTAAAAAGAAATGATACATTTATTAAAATAGATGCAAACAATGTAGAACATTTAAATATTCTATAAAGAATATACATAACCTTAAGATTGTTTGCTTTTCTTGCTTTGGTTGCTGCTGATTCAAGAAAAAATAAATATCAGCCCAAAATATCAGTCGACCTCTAACCAGCAGCTATACGGGAAATTTGACAGCAACTACAWGCTCAGGTCCCATGACAGAGATTCACTTTGGTCTTTTTTTTTCCTGCTCAGAGCTGCCATTAGCTCATAAATCCAGTTAAACTATTGCTACAAACTGAGGTCGTTCAAAGATTCAAAGAGCCATCTGCAACAGGTAAGATATTAACTATTCATAAACCTTTTACCTTATTAAACTGATTAAAATTAAATTTCACTGACTTCAAATACAGAATCAAATTGTTTTTAACAAATTAAAAACAGCTTTGTTGTGTAAATCTGATTGTTTAGCTGTTTGAATCGTTTCATTTAGGGATCAAAGCTAAAGTTTCACCCAAAGCAACAGAATCCAGGCTGAATAAACTGACCTTAGATCCAACTTTAACCTTGACCTCCAGAACTTTTCCAGGCATCGGAGCTCCAACCTGACCCTTAATGGACTTCTGAGCCTTGGGGTGGAACTTCATTTCCTGAAAATAAAAACAACAAAGAGTTGTTGTTATTAATGCGTCCTGTCTCCTGTTGAAACCATGAATCAGTWGTGAGCTGACTCAGCATGTTGTGGTTCAGCAGTGGGTCATTTGTCAGTTTGATGATCATAAACGAGTCGTTCATGTACCTTCATGGCCACTGTGTCTTTAACCAGAACTGATCGGAGCTGCCCGTTCAGCTCGAAGAAGACCTCCCTCTGACCAGCCTTGTTCAGGTCTCCCAGAGCCAGAGCCTTGATGTGGAGGATCTTCCCTCGCTCCAGCTCCACCTGCAGCCACACAGGACAGGAGGACACAAATACATTAAAAACAATCCATACACGGGGACAGAATTAGATTATGGTAGAGAATTGGAATTAATACGAGTGAGCAAGAGTCCAGTGAAGCAATAAAAACACAGAGTGAGACGAGCTGAAACGTTTGCCTTTGTTTGGTTTTCCTCAGCGATGAGAACGCAGCAGCTTCTTTTGTCCGGTTGGATTACAGCTCACACTTTTTTGCACTAATAAAATCAATTTTTAACTGCAGAAAGCCCTGCAGTCCAGTTTCATTTAATGCAGCATGTGAAGCAAACTGAACGCTGCAGGTTTGATGAAAAAAAACTACTATTGTTCCTTTTTAAAGGAAGAGACAACTACTGGTAATTAAACACGTTCATGTGCAGCTTTTTGAATTTATGAAGTTTTATTAGTGAATCAATCACTGTTTCTGTGCAGTCAGGAGTTAAAGGGATCCCCGATTCGTTGTAACAGACTTTATATGATAAACATATACTTTAACTGTAAAATAATGACTTTAAAAATACTGTAGGATGTTCAG
>NW_013952456.1:2001473-2007695 GCF_001266775.1 Austrofundulus limnaeus
TAAACAATAAAAACAAACATCTGGGGCTGTATTTATCAAACTCAAGAATGCTGTTAAGAATGGACTTAAGYGTAAAAACAAGTCTCAGCTAAAAGCTGAGCCTAAAAGTCATTTATCAAGCATCTCAGTCTCACTTTAAGCAAAGTGTGTCTAAGATTAAAAATCAAGACTTGACAGCATCATGTCTGATGATAGTTCATATTCTCTAGAAATATTAGAAATATCCACCTTTTAGTCCAACATTATGACGCTGGTAACCAGTTTTTCCCTCACAGTCTTTTTTTAATGATGTTTTCCACACCTTCTTTTAGTTCCTCTGTATTGTAACTGAAAATCACACTCAGGTGGGAGACCCCCGGACCACTTAGTGCAGTTTGAGGTGGTGCAGAGTATTCTTGACGAGGACACAGCTCTGTCTTCTCAGTCCATCTCGAACCCCTAGTGTCAACTCTGAACCACTAAAGTCCAAGAATCACTCTTACTCTCCTGAAAAGTTGAGATTGATCCAGAGTCTTAAGAGTAAAAGCAAATTATCAAAACTCTTTAAGTGCTGAGAATTTCTTAGATTTACTCCTATTCTCAGACTGTAGTGTAAAATTCCACTGTAAGAAGTCTGATAAACACGGGCCCAGGTGTATATAATAAACTTTTTTCAAGGCTTCATTTCTCAGGATGATTTTAGTCWAAAACAGAACTTTATTTTTAATGAGTTGTGGTGTTTTCTTTTCTCAGTCGTCTCTTTAGCAGCTGAATGAGTCGGTGGCAGACAGGCTTCCACCAGCTGCTCTGATACAGAAGTAGTTTACAAAGAGCCACCGAGATAAAAAATAAAGACACGCAGGACGGCAGACTGGAGGGAATAAAACAGGGTGTGTCTTTAGTTGGGCTGTAATCTCTGAGTTTTCCTCAGATAAGAACTTAAAGTCTGGCTCTGCTCCGGCTTTATTAGACTGTTCAGATCTGGTCTCATGGGTCCAAACCTCTCGCTGTCCTCACTTTATTTTGTTACKTTTCCCACAAACTGTTATCAGTTTGTCTCATCTGCCTGTTTCAGCTCCTCTATCAGCCGTCCGTCTCTTCATCCATCTTCCTCGTCRTTATTTCGAGTTGCTGAGCTTCCATTGATATTCCTAACCGAGGCTCAGTGCAGAGACAAAAATACACCCTGCTGCACATTGATCTGGTTTTTTTCCTCCTCCTGCCTCTCGTCGTCTCAGACTCCACATCTGGTAACAAACACCTCCTTTCTCTCCAACACCTAATCCTCATCTCTGCTCCTCTCTGCAGCTCCTCCTCACTCGTTGGGTTTCATCGAGGCCTGCAGCGTCACAACAAAACAAAACTGCTTCGTCTTTTCAAACTGTGTGGCTTCTGCCCAATATTTCCTCACAGCTGTTCCTATTAAAAATACAACAACTCCCTTTGAAGAGCTGCAATATTTACGAGTGTTTAGCCACGATTCAGTCTGTGATGTAACAAACCAGCAGACTGCTTTTATTAGTTAATAACTATGGTTTTAAACGATCATTAAAAACCTTCAGTTTAAAAAATAAGTTAAACTCAAAGAAGTGTCCCAAACTTAAACAATCCTTTTTTATTTCTTTGTCATTACAGCCTATTTAAATGTATGCTTTCCTGTGATCCATACCATTAATTTATTTCTGCACTTCACTGTGTTGTAACTAATGCGATGCAGCAGGAATACGACAATTAGTGTTTGTGTGAAGTCACACGCACTCAGGGATTTCTTGGTTGTCACATCGGCTCACAGCAACGCTCCAACGTTAACACGATTAAAACCAAACTCTAAATAAAGACGGCRACACACAAACAGCATTTTCCCCTGACTTTAACCTGAATCAGGTCAGAGCTGGAGCGAGCGACGTCTCATTTTAACCAGGGATTACACACATTCTGTAATCTGAACCAGCAGCTTCTGCTGCAGGTCTGACAGCATCAAGTGGCAAAAACTACACACCCATGATCCCATCTCTGGATCCAGAGCCACCAGGTCCAATCAGGTTTGGACTACAGTTTGATGAAACAATATTTGCCTGGAACAAACGGTCAGCAGTGTTTCTGTTTGTGTCTTTGAGGATCACATCCAAACGCTTTGTTCACACTAGTGGTGTCACCATACCAGAATTAAATTAATTAATTCCAAATAAACATTTCAAGTGAAAAGTTTGTTAGTTCCATGTTTTAGAAAGTTTAATCACAACAAAAATCTTTGTAATCAGTTGTTTTTAAGTAAAACCCAGAATGAATGTTTCCTGTGCAACTCCCACACTGCTGCCGTTACGCCACGTGTGACGACACCCCTGCTTCCTATCAGGGTGACTCATTGACGGTGACTGTACAGTCCTCACATGCTGCTTACCTGCAGCGTCCCCCGAAGTGCTAATCTGTCACATTCAGCTGCTTATCTCTTTAAAGCCGCGCCCCGACCGACTCAAACAACCTTCAGACGACGCTTGGATGGAGTCCTGAGAGATATTCTTAATGACTTGTGTCACCTGTGACAGAAAGGAGACTCGTGTGTCGGTGACATGCAGCTCTGTGTTTGTGAGGATCTCTTAATGTTTCTGTCAGAGCTCGTTAATATCCTGCTGAGTCACCACAACACGGCAGATGCAAACTTTGGGTGTTTTCTCGTCTCGGTTTTGTGACACTTTCTGTACGTGTGGAGGAGTGAYGGCAGGAAGCAGCTGTCAGCCCTGAAATGATGCAGATTTATGGAAGTTTACTCAAAGCTCAGTTCAGGTGGTTCAGGTGTGTGCAGGAGACCCCAGAGACCAAGTTCTTTCAGTAAAACACTTCCATCAAACGGCAGCAAAGATCAGTCCRTCTTTAAGCTCCGGCCAAGTCCCGGAGACACCTGAGCTTTCAGAAATGAAAAGAGGTGGGCTGAACATGTGACGAACGTCTCCCTCAGTTTAATGATCCTCTTTATTTAAATGGATCCCTGATTAGTTGTAACATTAGACTTTATTTGATAAACATATATTTTAACTGTAAAATAGACAAAAAATACTGTAGCCTGTTTAGTTTTGTAAATTTTAAAAAAATATGTTACACTGAGGGAGCCATTTACCCACAAAGCATTCTGGGTAAATGATGACGTGGATAGGTCATTGGTGCAAGGCTGCTAGCGAGCTATATCCACCCTGAAGGTTAATCTTGGACAATATCTGATGATCGACTCTTTTAAATGAAACCAGAGAGCGYTGACAGAGAGGAGAAGGTAGAAATGACTCAGTCTGTAACTGAAAATATAGATGGAGGACAACAGAGCTGCTTCATGGAAGAAGAACCTCAGCTTAGCCTGTTAGCCGCTGTGCTAGTACAGACGCTATATTGCCTTATATGTATTAGCTCGGTGCTAACACGACAAACAAGTTAAACTGAGGTCCTCCATCCATATTTTCAGTTACAGGCTGAGTCATTTCTACTTTCTCCTCTCTGTCAACGCTCTCTGGTTTCATTTAAAAGAGTCGATCATCAGATATTGTCCAAGATTAACCTTCAGGGTGGATATAGCTTGCTAGTAGCCTCGCACCGAGGACCTGTCCATGTCATCATTTACCCAGAATGCTYTGCGTGTAAATAAAATGTCCCCGTCCGTGTAATATTTTTTTAAACTTTTAGTTTAAAAATGATAAAAACTAAACATCCTACAGTATTTTTACAGTCTTTATTTTATAGTTAAAATAAATGTTTATCAAATAAAGTCTAATGTTACAACTAATCATGGAGCCCTTTAAACTAAATACGAAGTTACTGAGCCTCATCATCGATGTTCTCCTAGTAATCAATCTGTTTAATCCAGCTTTGCACCGTGTGTTTGGTTCTCAGGGTTAGGTTTAGGGGAGCGGTCCGACACCCAACTTCCTGTTCTGTCTCAGATGACTGTTTATTAAAAACACGGTTCTGCTAATCAGCTAACAGTGGAACAAATTTTTCATTTAGCRAATTATCCATTTTACTATTTGTTTAAAACCGTTAGTGGACCAGTTAGCTTCCACTAAATTAGGTTTGCTAACAGCTAACTGACAAGCTAACATCAGCATGTTTGAGTCAGTTGTCTTAGCGCTTAGCAATTAGCTTCTGCTTATTTTCATTGTTTACACGTTTAGCATTAGCTTTCTTTAATATTTTCATGTTTAGTGTTAGTGAAGCTATTTAGTTAGCAGATTATGAGTTAGCGAAGCTAACTTTTTGGTTAGCTGAGCCCACCATTGATTTTCTATCTGTGATGTATCTCCTTTCACCCACTCCTAGACATAAGGACCATGAACACAGTAACAGCAAAAATTAAGCTTTTAGAAATCCCCACTTAAAAAAAAGAAAATGTTTTATTGTAGACAAGGACAAACAGCAGAAGGTTTTAGCAGAAATATCCATGTTAATGTAGACGAAACCTGAGATGAGTTTTAGTCTGAGCAGCTTCTGACTCCTAATTAAAACCTGTCATTGATTCTCCAAACTAAGATCCAGGTGATCAATACCTGCTTCAGGTAAGATACTGACAGCTTATATGTGCTTCCACAAAACCCAACTTTAAACTTCCTTCATCCTCTTTATCCCTTTTCAGGCATAAGGTCTCCCCTCAGATATACCAGCGGGGGTTTAAGCTCCTGGCAGGTCTCAGGTAAGAGAGCAGACTAAATTCAACAGCAGGTCCTCCAGGTTGTGGGGTTGGATGTACGACTAACTCTGCTCTGTGAAACACCACTTTAGCACAACAACAACAACAACAAACATCTCAAGTTTAAAGAAGCAGAAATCCCTCAAAAAAAAAAAACATGAATATTTGAACTGTTGTGCTCTCTCACCATCTTTAAAACTTCTTTGTTCAACTCAGTTCTTTAAACTCGACCAGAGCTGGAGATGATCTGAATCCTCCTCTTGGCTCCTGTCCGACCTCCTGCAGCTCCACAAATCAGCCACCAGCGCAGCGAAGGCTGCCACGCTCGAGCGCAGAAATAAACGTCCCTCTTAGGAGCAGCTAATAATTACCCAGACAACCTGACAAACACCACCACCTACACCACGTCTGTACGGTTCCAGTTCACGTCTCTCTGTCAGTCTCAGGCAGAAAAACTCAATTTGTCTCGATCCGTGGTGACTTAATTCCCCTCTCGGTGACGGCGAGTTATGTTTTAACTTATCCTGTGCCTCTGATTGTCAGGTCATTAATATTTAACACACATTATCCACAGTGACACTGAGCCTTTGAAGGGACATTTAGAGGGAAATACAAATATAATATGAAGTAAAAATTTATTTCAACAAGTTAAATGTTTTGAGATGAGTTGATTAATTACAACAAACATGAAGCTGTACATTTACAGTTTGAGAAAGTCTTATTCACACAAATAAGTGTGTCAGTTGATTTTCCAACATTTGATACAGCGCCCATATATAGTCTATAAAAGCTGCGTAAAACACCAGAGGTTTATACATTAATGGTTGTGACCGCTGCTGAMGTGTGTTCTGATCAYCTCGGTCCATTCAGAACAGACAGAAGTGATGAGGGGTTCTGTAGCACCTCTGTACCTCTGAGTGAGGCAGTCACAAATTGTTTCCATCCAATTTTAATTCAAATTTTGAGTGAATTTTTAAAATTTCGCAAAAAGAAAAAAAAAGAAACACGAATCAGATGTGTGTAAGACCTCATTTTGTAATAACAGTGCATTATGTAATGTAATGAAATCAGGCTTCAAAATGTAATAAACTTGTGCTAAAACCTCATTATGTAATAATTGATGCAAAWTGTAATAAAAGTCTTTAACACATTATGTAATAACGTCATTACATTTTGTGGCAATTATTACAAAATGTAGTGTAATCTGGTGCATTATGCAATAAACAATCAAAAAAGTATTTCTGTTCATCCTAATCAATATACTTGTAATAAATGTCGTGTTGCAAACACTACATAATGAAACCTTTAAAACTTTGCTCAATAAACACTGAACTTCTCATCTTTTTTGGAATTTTCAGACTTACTGTCCTGATCCCTGTTACAGAAATTATTCCATTTTGTAGACAACTCCAAAGATATCTAAAAATTAGTTGTACGTACATGTCAACCCTTTCAGATACCTGTATAATGAGCCCTAAAAACCTGTAATTTTCGTAAAAAGAATCTGTATTAATCACACGCATGGGGGTTTGGGGGGGTGCAGGTGGACCATCAGCCATGGAGGAGAGGTGGGG
>NW_013952456.1:2007705-2008848 GCF_001266775.1 Austrofundulus limnaeus
AAAAAAAAAAAAAAAAAAACCCTCAAGCGAGTGTATCAACTTTTTTTGTGAATTAGAGGACATTTTTTCAAATCGTGCCGTTTCTATTCACCTTTTCTAATGAGATACTTGAAAATGCGCATTGATAAACTTTAATGGAAACACGGTCACAGATCCGATGCCGTAGGCTGGCGTAGTGCTGACTTTGGGGACCACCCAGCTGTGGGGATTCTTTAGTCAAAACAAACTATAGCAGGACTCATTTCAGATTGAAACTGTTTTTTTTTTTCTTTCTTGAGACCTGTGAGCTCCTTGCTGCAGGTTGAGAAAATCAATACAAACTTTATCGGCACAAAGCCTGGCTAAGAGAGTATGCAGCAACGGTTACAACTGCAATGAGTAGTGTTATTTTGAACCTTAAAACCCTAAAAAGATGCATTTTGATTTGTGCAACATAATGTTCCCAGAACTCTGACTSGTGCTTAATCATGTTGGTCATGTGCCCTCTTTCACACGATATCTTATTATTTTATTATTAAGCCACACTTTAGATCATCGCTGCACGCTGTTTATTTGCGCACACAAATAGCTGTGGATTCTTCTTCCAGTTGGTGAACTGGGCAACAAAACTAAGAATCAAAATCATAAAATTCAATTGATTCCGGTGGAATCTAAATGTTAGTCCCAGTTCCAATTGATACTTGAGACTCTGTGCCCAACCCTAACTGGAGCAGGGCGGGTCCATGTGTGTTTTAGTTGTGCTGCACTTCACTTCTACACCTTTCTTTAACACAACTTTAGATTGTGATCCTTTAGATTATTCTTATCAAAAACGCGTCACAAAAGCCTGACACGACCATCAAAACATAATTTCGGCTCAGAATCTAAATCTATACTCTACATGAGTGACAGCAACACAAAGTTCTGATTAATGTGCTCTAAARGTGTGGTAATAGAGCGACGTCTGAACTGTCACATGGAACGAGCTGTTCGGCTGTTTGGGGGTCCTGTCTTCTGAAAGAACCCAACATCTGAAGTAGGCCTGTCACGATAACAAATTTTGCTGGGCGATTAATTGTCTCAAAATTTATTGCGATAAACGATAATATTGTCTGGTGACCGTTTTACAACTAATAATTATAAAAGCGTAATGTGTAAGTGTAA
>NW_013952456.1:2009047-2013376 GCF_001266775.1 Austrofundulus limnaeus
CGCTGTCTTTTTTTTTAACCGACCTCAAAAAAAGTTATCGTGCAATTAATTGATTTATTGACTATCGCGACAGGCCTAATCTGAAGCCTTTGTATTCAGGCAGTAAAACAGTAATGAACACTGTGATTGGAGGAGGGTTTAATGATAATAAAACATGGAGACAGACCGACCTCAGACTGTTATTTAGTCTGTTGGAGGAATCTGAAGGGAGAGAACCAGCTTATACGTCAAACAGGAGCTTCACAGATTTAATAAACTGCTGTGGGAGGTGGGAATGGTGGGGGGTCTGTCCATCCAGAGTCAATACTAAAGTAACGCAATCACTTTTTTTTGATAATAAAGTGAGTGTTCCTAATAAAAAGAATCAATCAACACCAGCCGGAAACCGCTGCAGTAATTAAACAGAGCTGCCCTTCACCACTCTGTCACTCAAATCTTTCAACGACTCCTGATGAGAAAAAACAAACAAACAAAATAAAATCAAAACAAATAAAGGGGAAAATGTGTGGGAGGAACAGCTCTCTGATGAATGAAGAATACCTGATGCTGGTAAAAGACGCCYTGAACGCTGCGAGGAAGAAACTAAATTTTTGTCTGTGCACAAAAGATCTTCAAAAAGACTAAATTTAACCCGAGAAAATAAACTTACGTCTGTCACAGGTGGAATTAATCAACTCAAAGTGTGAGAAAAGTCAGAATTCAATCAATTTATCCACACAGACTTCTGAAGCTCAAAATGTTTTAATAATCACAGCTTGATTTCTCTGTTGAAGAGCCACAAACTAAAACACACAATGAAACTGAAACCCACCTCAGAAAAAGATGTGATGTTTTGGTGGTCCGGGACTGAAAGTATCATTTTAGAGAGGTTCAGTAGAACAGTTAGGATCATCTAATACAAGAGTGTTAAACTCGTTTTCATCGAGGGTTATGGTGGCCCTCAAAGGACCAGGTGTAATTAACTTCAACTAAACACCAAACGTCTCGTTCCTGAGCATAGTTACTAACTGAGCTCTATGTGGTGTTTCCTGCATAGAAACAGTGTTTTAACACTCAAACACAGGAAAGTGATTTGTGTACAACTGACTGTGAAATAAATACAGAAATACTAAAGAGTTCTACCTACTGAATTCTGAACTCACACTTTCCCACAGGAAATTCCCACTTGAGGTGCATTCCAGTTTAAATCTACAACTTGTAAGTGGGAAATTCCCACTCCCGACTATAACTGGGCCGCAGCAAAAGTAGCCAGTGAAAACACAGCTAAATGCAGATTTAAACACTGAATCTCTCCAGCTGCCAGCTCCTTCTGAACCCTGTGCTCCTCCTGGGATGCTGTCATTTTGTGGGTAAAATAATCAACATGCATTATGGGAGATGTAGTTCATGGTCAATGCTGGTATAAGAAATTGTCAAAAATTGGAAAAATTACACAAACAGGCCACAGCACACACAGCAGAAATGCTACAGTTTCACTTAACAGCAGTGTGTAAACAGAGCCTCGACCCTCCTCCCCATTTAATGAATGAAGTTTTTATCCTTCACAAAATTTTTTTACACCTCTCCCAAACCAACGTTCCTCTCTATCAAGGATGAGAACAACTTCAWCCCTGAAGGAGAGCAGTTCACACTCATCTACAGACCAGTGGTCAGAGTCCTGGTCTGATGATGTAGTCCTTCTGTGCTGGGCCATCCCTTTGAACAGTAGCTGCTCTGTGTCTCTGAGGTATRACTGGTCCAGACGACCCACTCAACTTTTTTTTTTACATTTTTAATGTTTGATTTCATAGTTTGCACTGAGTACCTTAAAGTATGATTAAATGTCTTTGATAATCTTAGTGACAGAGGAAGTTACAAGAGTGCAATTTGGAGTTAAACCAAACCCAAAATATCTGCTTGTTCTGATCATAAACTGCAAAGTATAACTTCAGTTTTGTTAA
This sequence comes from Austrofundulus limnaeus, assembly GCF_001266775.1. NCBI lineage: Eukaryota > Metazoa > Chordata > Actinopteri > Cyprinodontiformes > Rivulidae > Austrofundulus > Austrofundulus limnaeus. The sequence goes on from NW_013952456.1 coordinate 2,010,988, forward strand.
TTTAAACGCAGAATGAAACTTATGACCCTGACGAATTTACATTTCAATCTTTGGCAGGTTAAAAAACAAACACAAATGATATTAATGTGATTACCTCAAACTCTTCTGCGATCTTGGGCCCATCCAGGAACAGCCTGGTGCTGAGACAGTCCACAGGACCAAAGTTAGCTATAAACAAACAAACCTGTTAGATCCAGTTCAGGTTTAAACTCTGATCTCTCTCATGTTAAAGATGTTTGAAAAATGGAGATAAATTAAATTTAAAGGTGTAATTAAAGTATGTAAATAAGATTAGCTGATGTCCAAACCGTCTCCTGCACGTTTTAAAGCAAACAAACATTTAAAAAAATCTGAAAAAATGTAACAAAAGCGAAATATGTGCTTTAAAAAAGGCCCATGAGTTTTATGGTTGTGTAGATCTTTAACTGAAGTAATGAAGAAAAGGCTGCGTGCTGCTTAAAGCTCCTCATGAAGGGGCAGTAGAGCAGTTTAAAACCAGCACCRCTCTGCTTCTGGAAGCACCAATAAAGCTGGAGTTAATCCAGGAAGCTGAACGTTACCRAAGCTGCTTCGCTCAGATTTCCTGAGAGCCTTCACAGTTTAATCTTACACATTACTTCCTGCAATCTGCATCATTATTTCTTTTAGTGCTCATAAAATAAACTATTAAAAACATTCCCACCAAACAGCTCCATTTCAGCCTACAGTAATACCAATGAAGAATAATAATAATAAATAATAACTCCTCTTCCTCACTCACCTGTGAACTCCTTGAACTCCTGGAACACTTTGGGGTACATGGCGGCCGACATCACATCCTCGGGGCTGATGTCGTTGCCGTGGGCGGCCCGAAGCCCCTCCTCCAGAGCCTTGAAGTCCATCGGAGGCAGAGAGGCTCCGGGGCGCCCCTCGATACACGGGAGGGACTTCAGCACCTGGGGAGGGAGGAATAAGATGTTGGATGAAAGATTTAACAGGAAAACATCCGAGTGAATCTTTACATCCAGCGTCCTCCTGGGAGACGATGTTAAAACATTCACAACGTGCTTCTAGTGGACGTGGGTAAAAACTGAAACCCATTACAGCAATAAAGCGGTAGATGTTTTTGTGGTGAGAGTACAGAAGTGATGTTTAAAACCTTAAGGATGGAAAATAAGAAGTATTTAAATTCAATATTTGCACACGCTCCAGCCCAACTCTGAGGTTTTCCAAGGATTGGATGAGCCCATCTCCACTAACTGCTGTGTTTAAGGTCATTAGCTGAGTGTTAATGCTTTGTAAACAGTGATGCCAGGCAGGTGCTGGGTGGTCCAGCTGGAACCAACAGCTGCTCTCCTCTGCTCAGACACACAGATGGCTGAAGGTTCACGGAGACGAGGGAAGGTAGAGCAATCCACCGTTCTTCTATTAGAACTTATCACTGTATATATCAGGGATATTCAGCTAAATTGTTCCRGGGSCCACAGTTAYCGCTCAGGGGCCGAACATCCAGCAATTAAAAACATGGAAATAAACCAGCACAGGAATTCCTGAACTTATTTAACACAAATATTTAAACATCTGACTCTAAGCAACCACTGGATGAACGTCTACTACTTTTAGAGTCAACCCATTTCAAGATGGCTACCATAACAAACGGCATTTGTTTTTTGTTTTTTTACAATCAGTCAGTTTTACAGATATTTAGCTAAAATCTAGCCAGGTAAAAACCAGACCCTTGTCCTTCATTTTGCTTCGTACGAGGGTCTGGACTCTTGGCTATAGAGAAGTGATTCTTGCTGGAAGCGTGGCCTCTGCTGAAGTTTAAAATGATCGGATCGGTTGGCCGCAAGTGCTAGCTCCACTGTGAAGGAGGCTAAGCTAAGAAGCTAACCTCAGTAAGAGCACTGAAGATGGGTCGTGGCTGGGTCTTCCAGCATGATAACGACCCAAAACACACAGCCAGGGCAACTAAAGAGTGGCTCCGTAGGAAACATCTTAAGGTCCTGGAGTGGTGTTGTGTCTCGGTCCGGTTCTGCTGGGCCTTGTCGGTTGCTGGACCCTCTTCGTCTCGTCTCCGTCTGGTCGCTGCTGCTTTTCTGGTGGGTTGATGAAAATCAGAGAGCGTCTTGTCGTCGTCTACTTGCTGGAACCTTTTTTACTGTTAAAGAAACTCTTCTGCTAACACTTGAATGACGAAAAGACGATTTCTTCAGCTTCTGGACATGTTTATTGACGAGAGAGGTGGAAAAGAGATCCGTACAGCGTGCTGGTCACTGGGACTCTGAACAAAGAGCGCGTGTCCGCTTGAAAGCGCGCTCCCGTCTTAAAGAGACAGTAGTACATGAAAATATACCACATTCCCCCCTTCGATTCTTTAGAATCGACAAATGATCAAACTTCCATACAG
>NW_013952456.1:2013796-2032974 GCF_001266775.1 Austrofundulus limnaeus
GTCTGTGAGAGCCAAAATTCTTACTGGTTGATAGATGATCAAATACTTATTTCACACAATAAAATGGAAATTAATTACACTGCTCAAAAAAATAAAAAGAACACTTAAACAACGCACGCTAAGTCCAAGTAAAGCAAACTTTTGTGAAGCACATTCAACTCTGTACAGAACAAAGTACTCAATGTGAATATTTCATTTATTAAGATCGGGAGTTAGCGTGCGTTGTTTAAGTGTTCCCTTTATTTTTTTTGAGCAGTAGTGTTCCCTTTATTTTTTTGAGCAGTGTTTTTAAAAATCGTACATTGTATTTTTCTGGATTTTTGTTTTAGATTCCATCACTCACAGTTGAAGAGTACCTATGATAAAAATTACAGTCTTTTACAAGCTTTGCAAGTGGGAAAACCTGAAAAATCAATTGTGTATCAAATACTTGTTCTCCCCACTGTAGCTGCTTCACTCCACCCCTCTGCCTGATTTTTGTGAAAAAGCAAAGGAGTAGTGATTGTCTCTATGGTTCAAGAGAAAAAAAAAGATATTACAAGGAAATAAACTACAAACGGCTCTTTACTRTCAGCGACTTGGTTCTTATTAGTTTTACACCTCTAAAAGTCTGTACAATAAGCTAAAATGGGAATATCTCTGGATTTAAATTTTAAAAATCTGGTCAATTTAACTTTGTTGCTTGTCATTTAAAGTATATTTTTAACCAAACTATGTCAACAAAAACTAATTCATCCATTATATTGTTGAGGCTTTTTAAGTCTTATTCATAGATCAAAGTTAAGGCTTAACAAAAGTCCTAAAAATGTCTGGGTACTGAAATAAAAACAACTTTGACAGATTTTATTAACTTTTTATCACATTACAGGAAATTTAGATTTCTTGGGAGAAAAAACAAAAAGATGAGGTATTATTTAAGCTTTTTTGTGTGTTTAAGTTCAGACAGATTTAGAGGAATAACCAGACTTTTCTGACTGGAAACTGAAAGTGGAACCAGTTTTGCGTTAATGTGTAATAGTTTGAAGCTGTCAAATCAGGAGTATTTACTRAGTGGTGTGTTATAGAAAACACAGAATTTACCTTCATGTGTACATCTCTGGATAAAATGTATACATTTAATTTATTAAACTATCCACAACCTGATTCAACTGAAGCAGCTTCAATGCCCCATAATTTTACAAACACAAAGATCGATTCAGTGTCACTAAATACGCAGGTCACTAAAGGTCAGACGTGTAAACTGGAAAATCATTTTCTGTCAGAGCTGGAACTACCGGAGAAGCTAAACGACAAACATTTGATCAAGTTAACGAGAACGATGAGCCGGGGGAGGAAAAGGTTGGCCGGATGACAGGAGTCGGATTCCAAAAGCAAAGACAAAAGACGGAGGGGAATCGTTACCTGACGACTGMAGGAATTAACGGACGGACAGGTTTATATTACAGAGTTTTAGCAACGATCCACATCAAACAGACGGATTGGACACGGCAGGAACAAAATGGATTTGCTGCGAGGAGAAATTAAGATATTTCACTTTCTTCAGAAATATAAGTGCATGTTCAGGCTGTTGGCAGCCAGGAGGAGTGAGGAAAAATGGGTGACCTTTAAAATAAAAGCAGATATTGTCTCAGACATTTTATATTTTACATTACCACTCAGTTGGAATGTCTGTGTGTGTGTGTGTGTGTGTGTGTGTGTGTGTGTGTGTGTGTGTGTGTGTGTGTGTGTGTGTGCGCGATACCATCTGATTACGTTTCATAAAATTTTTTTAAACCATTTTCCTTTCTGTAAATGTCAAAAACGCCAGATCTGCCCATCGTTTTCTGGAACAATGTGACACATTTGGAGACTGAACRAGTTTCTCAAAGAGACTTCGGGCTTCTGATGTGTGAGAGTTTCTAACGTGGCTGTTTGGAGTCGTGAAAAGAAAAGACAGGGAGATGAAGCAGGACGTAGCAATTACACAGCGTTCATTTTTTCCTTCAACATCCCCTTGAAGAAACTCAAACTGTCACATGAAACCAATAATTTGGCAGAATTCATGTCTTGATGGCTAAATTTCTATGTAGGCTACTTTGAAATGGGCTTTTTAAGTGTCTATTTCTTGGACTTTTAGTAAAAAAAGAAACAAAAATCAAAGCAATCCAAGAATTTTATTAAACCTGAATTGTATTTTGGTCGTTTATTTAATACATTAAAGTGCAAAAATGATTGACATAAAAAATAGATAAGATTGGAGGGAAAAAACTACAGTACCTTGGATCTGAAGGGCTCGGGGAATCCACCATGCGGTATTCCAATGTATCCCTGCAGGAATTCGACCACAGATTGTGGGAAAGACAACTCGTCGGCCCTCTCCTCCACCTCCGCTCTGGTCAGGTTGTTCTGGACCATGAACTGAGCCAGATCCCCCACGATCTTAGAAGATGGAGTCACCTGAGGATGAAAGACGTGTCARTCAGTAAAGCCGGGTYTGATTTTTAACCCAATCTTTCAATCTTAAGGACACTCCGATCATCGTGATGGCTCTAAAGATATGGGCGGTCTCAGGTTTTGAAAATAAGTTGACAATTTTAAACCTGGCCTTTATTTCTTTGATACATGACTGAAGTTCTTAAAATCTGACAATAAACCAAATTTCTCTCATTCTGGAGATTATACCGGAGACATTGCTGTGATTTTAAACAGCTTAATATTCCTTTCTGCAAAAAGTAGTAGCTGCCAGGCAACATCATTTATCTCTTTGTAGTCCTGCTGGGTGTTCTCCTGTCAGCCGTACACAGGTAGGACTGAACATTCACAGCCGGCGACAGATCTGCTGTATTAATGAAGAWACCGTCGACAGAGATTTAGTGCTGAGCGAACACGGAAAGAAAAGGTGTTTACATCCAGGCGGCCCCTTAAATCTGTTTGCTAACACCACAGACAACCTGAAAAAGGAAGATAAAGGGGCGCAAAAAAGATAAATTAAAATCACGTATTCTTCCTTTATTTTTAATGGTGCATCGTTATGCTAATAGATGTATCTATTAGCATAATGATGATAAGTTGAGTTTTTTTTTAAATTTTGGCCTGAAAGCGGGACACCGATGCCAGCATCAATTAAAAACATTACTCTTCTTTTGTAATGACTGCAGAGACAGATTTRAGATGTTCAGACTTCTCTCTTTTTGTTTTATAAAACTAAGTTGTACTGCAGGTTTTACTGCACAGTCATGGTATAAACGTTACTCATGTAGAACCTCATTTTAATTTGTAACAAACCATATTAACAATGCATGCAACCATTTTACTTCATAAGACAGCTTAATTTYAGTACACTAATATCTTAAAACTATGAACCAATGTTCTTTCTTGAAAGCTTTGTTTTTTTGTATTAAATCATCATTAATTTGCATTAAAATGGCCTCACATGCAAGACTCTTGAACTTGAATCCACAAATTTCTGTATCATTAGGAATTTGAAGGTGGAGAACTGTAGTGAAGAACACTTTAGGAGGATCCTGAGGGTAGGGTGGGTTACAGAGTGGTGTTGTCATCAGAAAACACCTCAACACTATACAACAGGTGGGTGAGGACSTTTCTAAATTCAGCAAAGCTTACACTTCTGAACAATGACTTCGTGACATGAAAAGCAGGAAAARAAAGTTGCATATGTCCAAGAAAAGTATTGAGGACAAACAACGGAGCAAAGACATCTTGAAAAACAGAAACATAACTAGATGCAGGATAGCAGGAGCATATATGATCCCTGCACATATGCAAAGCATCAATGCACCAGATGCCCTGGATAGCCCTTCATCAGAGCTAAACAACAAAAAAAATCTGCAGCTCCTATGTTGAACAGTTTGAGTYATAAACATTTTTGTTCGTTCAGACACCCCCTTTTCTGATGGAGCCCCCTCCTTAAATACGGGGTCTATCATAAAACCGTTGGATGGCRCAGTGTAGGTCAGACTCATCTACATTACTACCAAATTTTACTGATCAGTGCAGCCGTTTCTGTGACCAAAGATCCAGTACGAAAACAATATGAGCTCCACTTCATGTGCGGGGGGTCATAAAGGTCTAGGATTCCTTACAGAAATGCATTTTCCCCATTGTGTCCTTGAGTTTTATATTAAGACCATTTATGTTGAGAAATGGCAGAGTTGTAGCCAATTTCAGTCAAACTCTGAACACATTTTGGATTCCTAGATTACAGGACTTTCCAGATTTTCACCTCACTGAAAACGTGTACATTATAGTCTATCTGCCATGTGTCGAGGCGCAGAGCTACCAAAAAAAMCCCTCCCACTGATATACGTCACTGCACAGAGTTTCCTTAGGTTGGGGTCTACAGTCGTTCGAAAAAAACTAAAAACAAAAACTGATGTTCTCCGGTATTTGTCAACAAATCTGTCCAGGTGAAAGCTCCACAGTTACTGGCACAATGTCTGTTTTATCTCCATCCATTTAACTCTCTTTATAAATATCTGCTTCCAGGTACAACAGTCGGATTCTGGAAGAAAGTAGTTGAAGCAAAATGCAGCGTCAACGCTTTCAGCATCAACAAACACGCCCACAAACTTTTGACCAACAGTAATTTCATATGTGAAAAGRTTCATCATGAAACTGCAACAATGAGAGATGATTTCAGCAGTTCAGATGGAGCATGTGGATGCATTAATTCTGATCAACTTTAAGGACTGAAAAGAYGAGAACAAATCAGTATCAGTCAAGATTTAGTTGAAATCCAGCAAGTTAGARTAATAAAACCATGACTGCTCTCCAGGAGAACAGATCAAATGGAGAATAGAAGCTACACCAGACACACAAACCTCTACTAAATTAAAAACATCATCTTATTTTAGATGTTTCTAAGAGAGGGCAGAATCCTGTTTAAACCCAACCTTTAGTTGATAAGCTGTGAACTTAAACACTGACAGCTGAGGGGCTGCAGAGACCACCGAACTGCCTCAAATTCTGCAAGACGGCTGKTTTTTCTCTGGCAATTAGTGCAGCTAGAAATAATAAAAAAAAAAAAAACTGAAGGAAAATGAATGAACAAATATGGATCGTGTTTCCCAGAGGAATTCCTAAAACAAAGACCTGGACACATTTCATGTGCTGCCAAAATGTCCTCGGCGAGACGAGGACGACKTCTCCCTGTGGGATTTCTACAATCCTCCAGGGTTTAAGAGCTCATTAGGAACGATAAAAGAAATACTTTCTGATAAACGAAAACAAACATGCACTTCCTGGTTGCACCTGAAGCTTAGGTGATGTCTACAGAAATGCTTAAGAGATTTGAAATGTTTGCTGGAATCCCTGAGAGGGAAAAAAAAGAGGGGGATAAGATCCTGAACAAGAAGCCAAGAGGGAAAAAATGAAATAAAAGTGAAAGAATGAAGCATTACTGTGCATCCYGAATCTCTAGTATCTGTCGTTTTCCTCCTCACACTGCAAAGATTTACCGCTCGTCTCATTAGTCAGCTTTATAAATGATCCGTCACAGAAGACGTCAACGTTTTACACTATTTTAGAATCACTTTATCCCCGGCTCTCTATCCTACAGCCCGTTTGACTTTTTTTTTTCCTCTCGATCCACAGTAAGATCAAGAGTGTTAATATTGGTTGATGAATCACCCACCTCTGACTCTCTCTGGGTGAATTACACACACACAAAAAAAATCTTATCAGCTGAGAATGAGCTTCGTATGATGTGTGAGCTTCTCAATAACTTCAGATGGGTTTGTGGAGAAAATCAAATCCTAGTCTGATCAAAAACCTACTCATGCGAAGAAGCAACAAGATAAGACTGAGCTCTCCTTACAAATAAGGATCCAAAAAACAAACAAAAAAATAAAACTATAATGCTGATAAAGACAAACGATCGATAAGTYAATGTGGGAAAAAATATACATATATATTACCCTGATCTAGACCAGATTGTGTCTGGCCTGCCAATGAGGCCCTGCTTTAGTCTGCTTAGAGACTGTCTGCCATGAAGGATTTTAATACAAGTCGCCACAACATGTTGCACAAAGCTAAATATGAGARGTTTACTGAAGTCGTAACAGACTTTTTACCTGAACCATGCAGGAGCCTGCACTCAGTGTTTTATGTCATTACACTTCAGCTCTCTAAAGCAGAGGTTCTCAAACTGGGGTCCCAGGACCCCCAGGTGTCCGTGAGCGGTATCTTGGGGGTCCTCAAAAAATTTCACTAAATAGTTATTTTGGTATTTATTTTTAATAATGCATTGACAACAATAAACTAATAAAACAAACTAATTAAAATATATATTCCCATGGCATTTAGGGGTTAAAATGACAGTAAATTATCTTTTTTAACAGTATGGGGTTTATGAGGGGGTCCCTGGAATTTTTTCACCCTTGTAAGGGGTACCCAGACTTAAAAACATTTGAGAACCCCTGCTCTAAAGTGTTTAATTTTTGTTTGCTTCAAATGATTTTGTATTTATATTTCTTAAGCAAGAGTACAACTGTTATACATGTATTTAAGCATGAAATATGCTACATTACGGCAYCGTATGTTGGTTTAATAAACATATATGTAGRCATATTATAACTGGGCACATGTGCAGCGCTGTGTGGCCCTCTGGTAGTGTTGACAAAAAACTGTGGCCCCTTCCATCATGAAAGTTGCTAATCCCTCAGATAGACAATCAAATTGAATCTGGAAGTTAATGCTGGTTCAGAACTTTAAGCTCCGCCCCCTTCATAACAACTGCCWTGTTGACATTGTTGATTCACATACTGGTAGTTCTTCCTGCTGCGGTTTGTCCAAATATTYGATTTTTTAATACAGTTTGTCTAATTCAAGCTACTTCTTGCTTTAAAAGGCAAACATTTCATGCAAAGTCCACTTTTTAGCATTTAAACGCATTTTGTTGTGAACTTGGAGTCTCTACGAGTGCAGAAAAATTTAACTTAGTTTCTCCCAGTGCTGGGAGGATATCTATATATTCTGTTTGATTCATATTAATCAACCTGTTCAGTTTTCTTCATTCCCTCACAGTATTTGAGGTGGAGCTGMTAAACAAAGTCATGGATTTACACGTAAATTCATCAAATCCGCCATTTTTATTTCTCAGAGTGACTTTGTATCCAAGTTCCAGGACGCCAAAGCTACAAGTGGATGGACAAGTCTTCTGTTGTTGACATATTTTCATTAATTTTTAAATAAAAAGTTTGAGTTGCTAGATAACCATATCTCTTTCAAACCACAAAAATGGCAGTGGTGGAATGGACGATGATCACTGGGTGTGAGACCTGGAGGGGGGCGGGGTGTGAAGCATCTCGTTTGCATTTAAAGATACAGCACCAAAACGAGTTGCTCCCAGATGAACCTCACAAAAGGGGTGAAAGCGGGGTTTGTGGAGCTACAATATCCAGGAATTTAGACCAAAGCATTGCTGTTTGACTTTGTATAGACCCAAATTTAATTTAAATATCTAAATATAAAAAGGAAGGTTTTAAAGCATGATATGTCTACTTTAAAGAAAAGTTGTGACCCCATGACTGTGTGTGTGTGAGTGCTCAGACTCTGGTTCCAAAACAACTTGTAAAATGGGATCTAACCACCAGACTTAAAATTTCCTCATATTTGGTCGAAGGCTTGAAGAAGCGATACGATCGAGCACTCTGTGCCGACGTCACGAGTCACTCGAGTTCAAACTGGGCTCCAGAGCCCCGGCTGATAAAAACCTGCTTAGCTCAGAGTTACTGTTTCTTTGTAGTCTAAATTTTTCTCTCACAGTTTCCCTCTATTTGCATATCTCTCTCTGCGTAATTAATGTACAGCTCCCAGTAGGTGGACATGCATGACTCCACATTCCCCAGCATGTTTGTGTGTGTGTGTGTGTGTGTGCGTGTGTGTGACAGTGTTTGTGTGAAAGACTGGCAGTGATTCTGTGTGTACTCGGATGCCTTTGTGACTTGTGTCGGTGTACTTTGCTCAAATTTGCTCCGAAATGCAACTCTATCCAAACCCAGGCTCCCCTAATGGGTAAAGGATTGTATCACACAGAACAGAGTGTGTGTGTGTGTGTGTGTGTGTGTGTGTGTGAGAGACGGGAGGCAAACAACACACAATAACACCAGCCAGCCAAGCCAGAAGCAGAGTGAAGAATGGTACCTGTCAGAAGGAGGAGAAAGGAGAGGAGTGATAACAAGAAGCTCAGGGAAGGAGAGGAGGAGGGAAGAAATGATAGAGAGATTAGAGCGACATAAAGGAAGTCTAATCGAAATGAGAGAAGGTGGGAGCGATTGATGRAGGAGGAGATAAGACGAAATGAAAGTGGAGAGGACGAGCGTGAGAGGGCGACAACGAGGAGCCACAGGAAGCATCRGAGGGAGGAATAAAAGGATGGACAGATCAGGCGGAGGGAGACGAACAGACGAGAGGCGTCGACATCTGCAGCCCCACAGGCAATACAAGACGTGCTCCACCTCTGAGTGTGAGAGACTTTCAGAGAGTGGAGGTGAGTGAGTACGTGCCTGTAATTGTAAAAGGACAGCCAAACAGACAGAACCTCACAAAAAAAAAACATATATTGACAAACTTATATAGCGACAGATTCAGCTGAGCAAAGAGGTGAAGTCGAGGGAAAAACAAGTGTAAGTTGAAGACAAAGTAGATAAACAGGCAGTTTTTTTAGAGCTGGAAAGCCTCCAAAGCTCCTCTCTTCAACAAAACACGTCAATGCCAATTAATTTACTGGCTGCTGCATCCTTAGCTCTGTCAGAGATGATACTGTTGCAGAAACCTGTAGGCTTCAGGTATGTTTGGATCGACTTTCCCGCTGTTCCAACAAATATGCCTTCAAGCAAAAACGATACAGAGCAGCTTAAGAGCAAGAAGAGATGAGYTTTTACAATTATCCTGTGGCAGTGAGGGTTTTGTTGAGTTTCAGCTGCTTGGATGAGCTTTACRTTGTTTTAGATGCTGATGAGGAGGGGACTTCAAAACACAACGTGTTTAATAAAGTTTCTCTCATCAAAAGAGAAACATCTCATCCTCTTTTAAAGCCTGGTTACGCTTTAAAAGCAGCAAGACATCGGATCTGGCTGAGTCTTTTTCTCATGGACAATTTGTCCTCAAAGAGAAACGGCGGGGGAGAAGACCTAGAAAGCTCCTGAACCAAATCTTATTTTTAACGGTTTCGCACAATAAAAAACCTCCACCGAWGTTTGACTTAATGCCAAACTTCTCCCTCAAAAGGTCGAYGATGCCCCTCAGGAGTGAAAACGGAGCTTTTTCATTTTTCCAGTTCTCCGCYGCGTCTTTCTGAAACTCTCCCTCGATGGCAGCAAGCAGCGAGCCCAAACATCCAGCAGCACTAATTATGGTCGTAAACTAAAGCTTCATGACCGCTGCATCATTAGGAAGTTTTACTTCTGAAGTAAAACTTTCTCTCTGTGCGATTAAAGGAGCATCGATACTGATGACAACTGAGGAGGTCAAGGATGTTTTCATCCTCGCTTTATCACCATAAATTAACAAATTCTGTACGTCTGCATCGTGTGATTTATACAACGTATTGATTATACTGCATAAGCCGGAAGCAGCAAGATCAAATGTAAACACTGGATGAAACAATCAGCAGGTAATTTAGTCGGCTCTGATTGCACAACAACTTGAGAATCAATACAGGCTGAGTCAAAAGTCTCAGGACACCATTTTATTTCTGAAACTGAAGGGAAAATAAAATAACTGAATACCACAGCAAGTAAGGTTGAGGGGGACTATCTTTTAGGCCATGTCCAGAACGTGGCCGCCATCTTGGACTTTGGAATAGCCCTTTACACATTTAACTGCTGTATGGTCACGATACCAGATTACTAACTGATATGTTTGTGTACCCATTGTTTGTATTGTTGGTTGTTCTGAAACAAAGATGTGAGCATGTCATGCTGTACTGGAAGCAAAATTCCACCAATCTGTTGTTTAGCTATTAATAAATGAATCTTGAACGTGTAGATGTTCAGAATCTGATTATGTTGCATTTAATTTATGTAAAAGACCACTAAAAAATTAAAAATAGATCTGATCAAATAAAATCTGAATTTGSCATTAGGACCTGCAGTGTGAAAGTATAATTTATGCTAAAATGTGTTTGGTTTATGGAGAATMTCTGAAGACATTTATTTAAACCAGCTGTCAAACTGAAGGCCCATGGGCCAAATATGGCCTGCCACAGAACTTCATATGGCCCGCAAGAACTTTAATTATGTATTAATATTTTAAAATGAGCTGCTTTGAAGCTAGCAGAGACYATAAGCTACATCTCCCTTAATTCAAGTCAATTATTTTACCCACGAAATAATGACATCACACCACCAAGTGGAGGTACACAGGGTTCAAAAATAGCAAGCAACAGCAGAAATTTGCTGTATAAAATCTCTATTTGGCTGCATTTCCGCCAGCTACGTTTGCTAAAGCCCCCTCGTACTGTGAAGTGGGAATTTCCCACCTAAAAGTCAAATATAAACTAAAACACCACTCTAGTGGGAATTCCCTGTGGGAAAATGGGAGAGTTCAGAATTTAAGATGGAAGCTACTCACAATAACAACGATGAGTAAAACTCTTACTTTTAATAGTATTTGTTTTATTTATTTCACATTTATTCACTCGTTCATATAGTACTTTGCAGTGTTTATAAGAGGATGTATTAAAACACTGTTTGTATGCAGGAAACACCAGGTAGAGCTCAGTTAGTTAGCGATGCTCAGCCGTAGGGAGAAGAGGAACATGATGGTTAGTTGATGTGAAACACGAAACATTAAGGTTAATTACAACYGTCCCTTTGAGGGTAACAAAGACAATCATGTGGCCCTCGGTGAAAATGAGTCTGACATCGCTGATTTAAACCAAAGATGGCATCTTAACAAAATAAAATCATAAACCCTGACATTTCCTGTCCCATTCCGTTTTAATTCTTTGATGGGATTTGTTTATTTTAAGAAAACTCAAATAAAAAGCAACCACTTGGGAGAGTATTTTTACTGAAAATGCTCCTCCCTACCATCAAGTCACAAATATTAATTAGTCCATAACCTTTCCACAGAAACCAAACTTCAAAAGATGTCAATTACCCCTTCAATTTAAAGCAGATTACTTTTATGCAAATGCTCCAGCAATCATTAAATGTTAAAGCTTCCCTTGTTTTTTTTAAAGAATGAGTCTTTTTAGTGTGGTAAAGTCATTGTTCTTGAAGTTAAAAGTTATATAAACATGTCTTCTGACAGGCTTGATCCTTCACAGGCAGCTCCAAACTTCAAAGTGTGAGAAAYATCACGCCTTGAAGGCAATATATTGGGAGCTTTGCATACCGGGGGGCTTTATGTGGCGTGTCCTCTTTATGTCTGCATCTCGTAAGCAGAACCCCCCCACGTTATAGACAGGCTGACAGTGTGAGAGACACTGCCATTGTCAAGCTAACAGGGTACAACAGAGAGCAACGCAGCACCCGTAGGCACATCGAGCCAACATTGGCTTGTGCAGTGAAGCCCACAGAGTCTTAATTGAATTGATAGAGAACACGGGGAGAGAGTCGGGGAAGTCGGGGAGAGAATTGATGAGGGAAGCAGAGATGGGCAAATGAAAGTAGGGAGAAAGGACCAGAGAGTTAAATTTGAGGGAGAGACACAAGGAGAATACAAAGAGAGAGAGAGAGAGAGAGAGAGAGAGAGAGAGAGAGAGAGAGAGAGAGAGAGAGAGAGAGAGGTGGTAAAATAAACAAGCTCCCATTGATTCCTTATGATGAAAAAAAAAACAGAATAAATAAGTGTGAGACAATGCAATAAAAGAGCAGAAAGGTGCAAACAATAAAAGGAAAAGTGTGTGCAAATAAAATCAAATAATTACAGGGTGAACACAGAAAGAGGAATGAATCTATTACCGGGTGTGATAGTAAATAATGAAGGGAGGAAAACAAAGGATTTAATGAAAGATAATGAGAACCAGAAAAACAGGCAGGAGGTAAATTCTGGGTGTGAATGAGTCTGTTCACTACAGAACTGGTAATAGAGCGTCTCTCCATGACGACATTCAACACTGCCTTCAGGAAATCAGTGCAAAGACTTGTTCGCTTCGAGCGGGAGCTGTTTGAAACCATCCCGATCAACATTTTCTGAAAACTACAAGCGACGGAATAAACAAACAGAAGGCAGAAGAGGTGCTGATTGTAAGGAGAGGCGGTGCAAACACAGCTGGGTGTGAATTTAACAAGCAGGAAGCTGCTGATAAACCAGATTTAAGCCTCGTTTACACGTGAACCGTCCCTGGAAACGTTTTCAAATGTTACAGATATGGCTGTGCTCCTTGAATCAGATGCAGTTAACGTGCCAGGCAGGGTTGCCAGATAAGAAATGACGAATAACAKCCTGTCACTTTAAATGATGGTAATGTGAACCAAACTGACAGATGTGCTGAGTGAGTTGTGATTAACGAACAAGCACAAAAAGCGCAGGGCTCCACCCTAAAACGATCTTACACAAACTTTAGTTGTATATTTGTCTCTACTGGAGGCAGGGGAGTTGTGGTTTTCAACAAGACCATGAAAACAGTTRCATCCAAAACCTTTGCTTGGACCAGGGTTGGACAGTATTCACCACTGTKGTATTTAGCTGATAATGATTAACAGATAACACTTAAATATGGCCAACRTTGTGGCCTTGGTCCACATTTAGGGGTGGGAGTATCGATCTAAATATTGATATTATCGATACCATATTGGAAAAAAAATATGTATCATATCTGATCTATACTAGAACAATGACATTGATTCTTTTGTTTACACTTTGTTTTACAAATGGTTTATGGTAGGTTATTATGAAGTTATTTTTTGTTGTATTGACATTATTCTGTATACTGTTACATTTTTGCTTCAGTTTTGTTATTTTATACTTTGCATTATTTTGTTGTAGTAAGTTCATACAAAAAATGTTTTTGCCTAAAATCCTATGTTTTATCATAATTCACTAAATGCAAAAATCCWAAATTAAAATCAAATGAACTTAAAGGGGACCTATTAAGCAAAATTCAYTTTTTAACATGCATAAATTTATGTAAATATCCATTAACRATGTGCTGATTAAAAACAGCACAAATCTGAGTAAACTGGAAACACAGCTAAAACAAATTATGTGGAAGGTACACAGAATACTTTAGAGCAAACTTTAAATGTTAAAGGGGACCTACTATGCAAAATTCACTTTTTAAAGGTTTTTTTACTCAACTTTGGGTATGTACCTCTTAAAAAAACAGTCCTAGGACCAAAACAATGCACCCAGGGGCCTAGTTGTTCGAGTTTCTGAGGTATTTTGACCTCTGCTGCTCCTTGTTCTGGTAACAGCATGCAGAGTGAGGAAAAGAAAAAAAAGAAAGAAGCTGTGACCACGACTCTGCCTCTGGGTCTCACATGGTCTCATATGGTTGTACAACGGAGCTTCTGCTATTATTAGCCATGCTAACGTAAATGTTGGCTTTGGAGGGCGGAGTTAATGTCAACAGATTTTTGGAGGGCGTTACCAACAGAGCTCATTAACATAAACAGCTCTTCTGAACGGAAGTCAGAGCAGGCAGAACTAGAAAATGGGAAATTTTATTATCTGAGAATTATTTTGTGCATTAAATTGAATGAACATGGTCTGGACAGCCCACAGACATACCATAAACATTTCTAGGACCCATAATTGGTCTCCTTTAAGCATCTGCATCAGTATTGGTGATACAAGTTTTGCATTTACTTGGTAGTGGATTGATACACAAATTCCAAGTATCACCCAATGTATGCCAATGTTTTATTGATGATTAATTGCCATCCGCTATTGTTACTGTTGTTTCTCTACTAACGTAAGTTCAGAAAATCTATCGACTGCATCCGTCTGTAGCACAATTTCACACCGATGCCATGTGCTTCCAGTAACCTCCAGTCTGAGACCTGAATTCAAAAAAGCTTTGGTTTCAGGGAAAACAAACACTGTTATGAACACAAACAGCTGAAACTTAGCAGAAATGTTACGGTGATACGTTACAATGTGGGCAGTGTTTCCCCTAACATTGTACAAGGGGCCGGCTGAATCCAATAACACCCCCCCACACACACACCTCCCCCCACCCCCCACCCAGAAACAATCATAAAGTCGAGGTCGTATTAATTGAGAGTAAGTTTTGACCTGTATTAATGTATTACAACAATTTCAATATTTTCTCAAATATAACTGAAATTTTGTGACATGGGGGATAAATCCTCAGGTCTCTCTCCTGCTGTAGGAAGTCAGATGAAGAAAAACTTTTTTTTCTCCGTTAACTGTAGAGATAAAAGATGTGGAGATTTGCTTCCTCCTAAGTCCATCTTGCCAATTTAACAGTCAGCTTCTGCTCTGGCAGTGCAGCAGATCATTTACAGAAACACGCGAAAGCTAATGGGTATGGCAGGCTGTTTTTACATTTAATCTGCTTCGCCACATTTACATTCCAGATATCTGAAATTGGTTTATGACTAGACATATTAGTTGTTTAAGTGAAAGATATGTTTAAACTAATGCTTTATGTTCTTTAAATTTTATTTATTGTTACTAATATTTATTTAATAAATACTCGTAATATTTCTGCTGTTGATCATCATTCTGTTTAAAAGCCCTCCCCGTCCTTCCAAGGCCAGTACTGTAGGGGAAACACTGGTGGGATTATTTCATCCACCTTCAGCTCTGCAAATGGATCAAAACCATCTGAAAGTAATCAACATTTTCTTTGTGATGCGTTTCAGTGAAGTTTTTAGGAAAAGCCAAAGCCTTAGTCGTCTAGATTACAGCTGAACACCTGCCAATAATGGCYGACTGCACACATTTGTGTTAATGGTGTCGTGTTACCTGGTGACTAAAACCATGAATGAATTGTGTAGTTCTGTCTGGTCTCACCTTAATGAGGTCTCCCAGTAGTTTGTTAGCTTCCACATAAGCCTTCTTCACCTCCTTGAACTTATTTCCCAGCCCCATGCTGTGAGCCTGCAATGAGCCACATGAAACAAACGACAGCAGGGCTGAGCAGGAAATAGAAAACTTTTTATGAGACCCCCATTTAAAGTGGGGGAAATGTCAAGCAACGCTCGCCAAGCCACCGGGTCATGTTGTGTGTAGTGGCATCGAAAACTTTTTCTTGTTTGATGAAAGCCAGATGGACTCATGTGGAGTCCAAGTTTAAACCATCAGCTGCAGCTCTGGACTTCAGATCAACACTTTATAAAAAATTACTTTTATTCCTGACAGGTGAAAAACTCTGGAATATTTGGTCCTGTAACATAACGTTTTAGACAACTTACTAAGATTTTGTTATGACTAAACCACTCATAGGTTTTATATTTGTTTGAATCTACTGAGTTTTCTTCCTGGACATTTTTCGTCTCATATCTTGTTCCACAAATTTTTGTTCTATTTCAACCCTACACCAAAACGTTCAGCTCCTTCAGGACCTTCTGGCTATGACTTTTGGTAKTTTAGCAATTTATACWTTTTGACATTAATAACTTTTTGGCCATTTTTTCCTCATTAAATTAAAGGAGCTGTTTTAAACTTTAACACCTGTCAAAAATGTTAATACAGAATTTACACCTTTTGTTCTAGTTCTGCTTTGTGATCAGTTTAGCTCTATTAGGCTTAATTTTTGCTAATATTTTTTATGCTTTTTTCAGCCATTCTGCTAATTAAATTTTGTGCTCATATCAACTTCGTTGATAAATTTAAGCTTGTCTTCTTTTAATGATTTTCTGCAATCTAAGTTTTTAATGCATCTTTAAGTTATTATTAGCCTTTTTCAGCTAATTTAACATTTTTATGATCATTTTAGCTACTTTCTTTCACCTGTTTAATTCAGCAAACAAGCCATGTCTGCTTCCTTGTGCTGGATTCAGCTTTTTAAGCTACATTTCTTATATTTTCAGTTGTTTTTGGGACATTTACAACAAATTACACAATTTCTGTTCTGAAAAAATCTTTCAGCATTAGGCTTTCACACTGCAATTCTGCATAAAACACAAATTCTGTAGTTGGTCTAATTGTTAGCGTTACAGTATGTATACAACCAAAAAGGCTTCAAAGAGATTCTTTATATTCCCTCTTAAACGTAGATGTATTTAGTGTTTGACAACATTTTCATATAGTTTGACCTTAACCTTAAAAACGTCCAGAGTGTTAGAAGCTGCAGACACTTGTTTGTATAAAATGTGTAACAAAATTGATTTAAACACGGAAATGTTACAAGAAAATATTTTCATTCAAAAACACTTTGATTTCGGCAGGTTCTTTTAAAATAAGTTTTTATTTTAATCAATTCTAAACTGACAAATATTAAATTTATTTGGTTTTATATTATTACACATTAAGCAGCTAAAATTCAACTCTTACCAAAAAATATTTATTATTGTGTATTTATTAATTTATCTTTAWATTGATTATTTTCTTATGCATTTATTATATAAATTGTTGGCTTCAGTACTACAGTATTATATAGATACAATTTAAGAAAGGTCTACCCAAAATGTATTTTTCTTCCTTTTTTAAATACAGTAGACTTCCTTCAAAAATATTTTATATATTTACATAGTAAAAACATCAATTCAACAGGGTTTCTGTATAAGTCAGGCAATCAAATGTAATGCTTTATAATCCCATTTTAAAACTATTTTAATCCCGTTAACAGTGAATCCATAAATTACACATTTTTTAAAACACCACTTTAATGTCATTCACTGCAAACAGATAAACTTAAACTATAATTGTTTTGTTTTATTTTACAGAAGATACAGTCAAATCTTAGTTTGCAAACTTCTCCTTTCAATTCTAACTTATTTAACTGAGCATCAGAGAACCAAGAGGCGTAAAGCAGAACTCAGTGTTGACGTATTATACACTGTATGTAACTGCATTAGGAGTCATTCATTGACTTTTAATGCTTCTTAATGCCCTGCAGAAATCCTGTACCATCATAAAATCTAGTCTAAACAGCAAACAACACAATAAGAGTTAAATCACATAGCTGTTTTTGTTTTTTATAATTCATCCATGAGATTAAAGAACAAAGTTCAGTGAAGCTCCAGCAGCAGTTTTATGTACCTGGAAGTGCAGGTTGGTGTACTGTCCTCCTGGTATCTCGTTCTCATACACGTCAGCGTTGCCTGACTTCATGGTGGCGGTGCAGTCGAACGGAGCGTACAGACCTCTGGTTACCTCCCAGTATTCACTGTAGTCAAACACCTTCTCCAGAGCAATGCCTGAACACAAACAGACATCAAATCAATGGAAACGCAAACATTAAAGTCATTTAAAACATCTTTCTAAATGTATTTACTCAAAGCTCAGACTGACAGTTTGTGTTTGAAGAAACCAGTGAAAGAAGAAAATCTCTAATCAATGACCTGATCTTAGTTTAATACAAATACAGACTGTCACTAAAGTCTGTGCGGTTAGAACCAACTGACAATTCGGCTTTGAAGCCAAAACTAATTTTCTAAGTCTTTGTTTTTTTTTTTATTTTTAGGATTGATTTTGGCTCTAAAATCAGAAAGAGATTAAACTGGTTTTACAGACAAGTGTGTAGGATTAAGAAAACTGCAGACCACAGCCTTTAGAGCCTAAAATAATGACTCATTTCTTACCCGACGTGCCATTTTGGGTCTGCGTGATGAAAACCAACATGGCAGCTTGCCATTTAACTGGATTTATCCCCACATTTGTCTTGTTTCGGTCGAGGGTTTAAGCAGGTTATTTGATTGTTTGACTGCTTTTATTACGTAATGAGTCTCCAAATAAAAACAAAAACCTCAATACTACCATCCTCAGTTTCTTTAAAGGGCCTGTGACATCAATTTTTTTCAAACAATGCATTTTTTGAAAGACAACATTGATAAAATGTTGCACAAAGAATTTCACGCGGCTGAGATGAACGGTTGTTGAGATATTTTCATGTGAAGTAACAGGAAGTGATGTCAAAGGGGAATGTCTGCATGGAAACAGCTTTAATGACAGACTGTAGAGATGTTTTTTTATTATTTTGAGTTCAAATATTGCTAAATACAGTTTAATTTCTTAGAGTTCCCCTTTGATGTCACTTCCTGTTTCACTTTGGCTGAGCCAATTCTTGAAGAAAATATGTCAGTTATGAGACAAATCATGTGTATGCTTACGTTTCTTAAATATAAAGATGTTTTCCTTGACTTTTTGTATGTTTTGTTTGAGTGAGAAGCATGTCAGGGTGACAGCATTTTGTTTTATTAGTTTATAACATCTATGCTACTGAAATATTTTAAAAACATTTACATTTTACAAGAAATTTTAGATACTAAATGGATGCTTTGAGGATGTTTCAAAAACATCTGTAAAATTTCAGATTATTTTCATAGAGTGTTTGTAGTATAAAATAAAGACTGGAGTTCCTGGAGAGAAGATAATTTTACCCCAGGAGGTGATCGATAAAATGCCCCCTTCAATCACGGTGTCTTAGATACGCGCCTGCAGTTTACAGCTGATGGATGGCAAACACTCTGAATAACAAATCAAGCTGAAATCAAATAAATGCTAATAATTGTCCATTATGCTGCATCTGGTCATATTCACTGATTTACAATGAGCCTTAATTATGATGGTAGATGAAAAGAAAAGGTTACAGCTGCGAAGGAAAATTAACCTCTGGAGGAACGAAGGTCACGGGGCTGTCCTCGTTCGGACGCAGCACGGACCACAACGGTTACATTTATAAAAATGGAACAGGGTCCAACTTTATGTGAAATATACTATTTATAATTTAATGTTGAATTATGTACAACACTCATACAAATATGAGTTAAGATGAGGAAATACAGAGGGACTAGGTGGACAGGATGTCAGGGAGACATTTAACTACTAAACAATTAATATCTTACCTGTCACAGATACTGAAGTTTTCTGACTTTAGTTTAGAGCAGGGGTCTCCAAMCTTTTTTGTTTCCCTTAAGAGCTACTTTCATGAAATGAAATTGTCCAAGAGCTACTTTTTGAAACATTTAATTTTAAACTTAAACTCAAACCATTGGAATAAGCTTGTTTTAGGGCTGTGTATTGGCAAGAATTTGGCGATACGATACATATTATGACAGAGGGGTCACGATACGATATATCCCGATATATTGCGATAC
>NW_013952456.1:2033167-2036358 GCF_001266775.1 Austrofundulus limnaeus
ATCTACAATATGGTCACCCAACACTTAATAGCCTCTACCTCAACAGATAGGAGCCAAATGGCTGGCTCACTGCTGCCAACTAGTGGTCAAGAGGCTGAACTACAACATAAAAATGAACGGCTGGCAGGAAAGTTGACATTTTAAACCTTAATAAAAAAATCAATATAGGGCTTTAGAATATCGATACAGTATCGGGAAATGAAATATCGCAATATTTCAGTGTATCGATATTTTCTTACACCCCTGGCTTGTTTTGCTTGAACATACACAAAAACATTGTCTTCAACTCACATTAAACCATCACAAAGAACACTGAATTTACATGAACGTGCTTTTTGTGTTTATCCATTCATATTATAGTGTATTTCACACTGCAAACTCAGGGTTTAACCAGGACAGATCTGTGCACAAATGTTGGGTGACGGGTCTCGGACTTTTGTCCCCCATCGTAGACTCCAACAGGAAGAAACCCCATGCAGTGACATATGCTGCAGTGGGAGGGGTTTCCCAGGAGCCCGGCATGGTGTATTTCAAGGAGCTATGAAAAGTGTGTGCAAAAACTAACGCCAAACAACCATGTGACTGCGCATTGTCCGTTCGTCTGCCATTCAACCATACTGAGCCCGAGAGTGTTTGTTTGACAACCAAGGGAGAGGGACATCTATAGATTGACTGGATATGAATAAAAGTTTATTCGGCCAGTGACAAATTAAATTTTGCTACTCCTAATTTTTCACAAGAACTGAAGAGCTGCTTTAAATGAGCTCATGACTGGTTGGAGACCCCTGCTTTAGAGGAACAGAATTTAAAGCCTGGCTTAGTGTGTCTCGCTGACAAGGCTGCGAGACAGAAATTGCGTCTTTGGCTGCATCCTTCGAAGCATTTGTTGGTCGCTTGCGTAAAAAAAAAAACACGAAAATGAAGACTGTATCTGAGTAACCTTCTTGAACGAGGATATCCCAGGATTCACTGCACCATGAAAACTAAGACTGTGGAATTTTTTTTTTTGTTTTACCAAATCAGTGTAGTTTATGTATTTATGATGATTTATTCCATGTGACAGAATATTTCATTTATACATGAGAAAACATTGAACTTATTGCAGGAGTACATTAGAAATAATACGACTCCTCTCTTTATGGATGATTTTGGGGTTAAATTTCTCACACTGTACACATGAAAATGGTAAAGAAAGCAAATATAGTCAAAGAAATCATAGAGATGGTTCCCAGGGTAGATGTGGCTACAATTAGCTTACCATCATCAGTGTGTGAAAGTGTGTATAAATGAATAATGTAAAGATGATGATTATTATTATTATTCTAGTGCACGGAGGAGAAGACAGCTCAGAGACACAGGCGTCTCTCTGGGAGGGAGGGAGCCTCCCCCGGACAGCGTAAGGCACCATCTGTCTGAAACGGTGTCCATCTCTTTGTGACAAGTTTACAGAACCGAGCCTCTGCAACGCCGTGTGCGTCTGACTGCGACACATTGATCAACTGCATGTTGCAGCATCATTTAAACCCATGCATGATGCATGAGCTGAAGCAATAAATGCAGTTAAAAACAAACTCAAGGACCACTTTAGCATGCCTCATTATTCAAACGGCAACACGGTCGGTGAATATGTGTAACTTAAAGAGCACAGGTGCGTGCGTTTGCGCAGCGAATTAATGAAGAAAAATTACATTTTAAATAGAAACGAATAAATGGGAAAAGCAGCTCTTGTGCAAGAACGTGAAAGATGCTGAWGGCAGAGGAAGGAAAAGAGCTGGAGCGAACAAGGTATGAAAAGTGATAATTGTGTTGCCACTGATTCAGGAGGAGGAAAAAGAGGAGGAGGATGCAGAAACAATATGACAGATCCAGACAGAGACACCTCACTGCTGATTACTGGTGTAGAAGCAGAAATGGGAGAAAGRAGGAGTGTGGGAGTGAAGGAGAGCAGTAAACAGACTTGAGGTCAGGCAGGTATGTAAGGATCCGAGAGAGAGAATTCAGCTCCATTACAAAAGGAGATGGAAGAGGGACCGGGCGCTAACCGAGGCGAGGATGAAGAGAAGAAACAAACACAAAGTGACGAGATATGCAAAACACCAGGGTCGAACCAGGATGGAGGAAACGCACGCACATACATTTGGAGACAACTCGCATCACAATCAGCATCTTAAGTGAAGGCAAATTGAAATTCCATGAACAAAGAGACAGAAAAACCTCTCACATCCAAACGACAAACGTATCTTTCACAATTTTCAGAGAATCACAAATTGGTATTCTGTCGCCGACCTGGACAATAATACTTGTGCGCAGAGATGCATCACGCTTCCCGTTAGGCCCAGAGTAATAACAGCTAGTTAGTCTGAACATAAACCTGTTGTGTTTAGAGTCTCCTCTCAAAGCACAAGTCATATATTATAAGACCAATGCCTCTGTTGTTGTGAAGCTTCATGGTCCGTTAACATTTTCAGAGGTTGATGGTTAAATATTTCTGCAGACACAGAAGTCCAACAAAGATGTTTCAAGGGAGCCCACAGGGACACACACCAACAGTTTGTTATCTTGTGTTGTGAAAAAAACCATCGTAGCTGCACTGAAAACAGAAAACCTTTCTTATACGTTGCACTTTTAATAAACAGAGTTTAGTTTTGCTTTTCCTCCTTTAGCCTTCAAACAGACTGACAGCTTCCGTGAAATGGAGTTTGGAGAGAAAGTGTCACCAATGGGAAAAAAAAATCTAAATATATAAATCAAAACAAGAAACTTAGGGCTGCTAATGCTAAATCGCTAAACAGATAGAAAGAATTAGTGGAAGCTAATGCTAACCGCTAAGATGACCGTCACTCTGCCTGTGTCGGACCATCACAAACCTGTTTTCTATTGGTTAAATTTGAAGGTGCAGGCTAGGTGCAATGTCTGAAAACATCTGCAAAAAAGCTATTACCAGTCGAGTGGGAGTTCTCTGGTGGCTAAGCTATAACCAGTGGTGTGCAGCACTAATCTAAAAATTTGTTCCACTAGCCCTAAAACACTAACTCATATATTTACAGTATTTGTGTATACGGTAATAGAATCTCATGTATAATACGACCCCCCCCCACTTTTGAGCTTAAAAAGCATAAAAAATTTAATCCTCAAACTACCTCCAATTTCATCCAGACTTTTTTTCAGCCTTTGCAGTCTTTATACATATC
>NW_013952456.1:2036634-2037421 GCF_001266775.1 Austrofundulus limnaeus
TGGATCTGTTATTATCTTGCTCTGAAGCACGGAGGAGTGTAAGAGGTAAGTTCGTTTCAACCGCTTTTTAAAACGCGGTCTCATTTCCGGACTCAGGCATTTTGCTGATATTTCAGTTAAAATACATAAGTAAAAATATTTATCCGAGTATAATACTACCCCCCAAATTTATGGATGATTTTATGGATTAAATTTTACGTATTATACACGAATAAATACGGTAGTTCCCCTAATTCTAAAGCACTAACGCACTGAAAGTTTTAGCACAAGCTAATTTTAAAGCACTAAAATAACCCAGTCAACCCAYGAACATTCTTCAACAGACAACATGAGTCACATATTGTCATGTTGCTGTATTAAGACTTATCATTGACATCCCACAGCTGTATTTGGGTTCATATACGTATTGTCACCTGGTGGATAAGTGACACATAAACAAAATGTGCGACAGCTTTAACCCTCAGCTGTTAACATTAATGTTGATCCATAACATTTATAGACCTCAGTTAGTGCTTCTAAATTTAGCAAGTGCTAATCCACTAATACATTTTAAAATGAGCAAAAAAGAAAAAAAAAAATCAGGAAATTAGTCCCCCCCCCCCCATTAGTGATTTAGGGCAGTGTTTCCCAAAGTTGGGGTCGGGACCCAAAGTGGGGTCCCGAAACATCAAGGTGGGGTCCTGAAAACGTTTTTGGAATTAGTTACATTTTTGTCTTAGTTGTTACAAAGGAGTGAGGTTAGTGTATTTAAAATGGATGAATGTAGTATGAAAAATATTGTTACTAT
>NW_013952456.1:2037976-2051994 GCF_001266775.1 Austrofundulus limnaeus
GTAATATTTGGGGTCACAAGTTTTTGCCATGGATATTTTTTGGGTCAGAAGATAAAAAGTGTGGGAACCACTGATTTAGGGGACCTATGCCCACCACTGGCTATAACCCTCAGTTTTTTTTTAAATTTTATTTTACAGTGAAAAGTTTGAGGTCTTTTCCCTCCTTTAGGCTCCACACACAGCTGAATGACAGCCCACAAAAACTGGGGGTGGAGTGTCACTATATGTTCCAAACAACTGCAGGAAAACTAAAACCAACTGTGGGATGTTGTAAAGTGCAACTAAAAAAAGGAACAGTATAACAAAATAAAAATAGTTGGAAAGTTTGAAAAATATAAACTGTGTTCCTTGAAAACCAGACAGTTCTCTTTTCAACAAAGCAAAATAAACTTTTTTTTTTTTAGCTCTACAGGACTTTTAAGAGACGCTTAAATATTTAACAGTTAAGCCCATTATATAATGATCCGCCCAAGGATCAAAGTAAAATCATCCAGAACGTTTCTGAGCAGCACTACCTGCACACACCAGAGAATTATTAATACATTCATGATAACAGTGAGAACATGTTAAAGCTACATGGCAAAAAAAGCATGCTGTTTTGGCTTTTTACTTCAGATTGTGCTTTAAAACATTAGCATGAAAGCTTTTGTTTTGACTCGGCGACATCAGAAGGGACCAGGTCAAGCAGAAATTAAGTGGCCTAATTAGGGTGGTTCTGAAAAGACCTTTAAAAATGGTGCTAATGTGTTAAACAACYTTATCAGGGCTTAAAAATAAACCAAACTAATTACTTTATTTAATACCKGTCCTGAACTGCCCTATAAAACAGGACTACAGTGGAGTTAATATCTGTGTATGGCACTTTAACTGTGCAGTGCAAACGTAAACAAAATTAGCCGAGCTTCTTGTGGATCGGCTAAAGAAAAAAAAAAAAAAGGAAATGAGCCATCAGATCCAGTTAGCAGAGCTGAGTCAGTTTTCCCTGCAGAGTTTCTACACATAAGCAACCGGCAAACCTCGAATCAGTTTTAATTCCTTTAGTCCGTTTCATGTTCCTTCAATTTTTAAACGCAAGTTTTACAGCTGTCTGCTTTGATATATTTTCCACTCAGCCTCTGTTGTCTGTGGGAGGTGCAGAGGTCACAAAGCTGCGGTCAGTTATCAGCGGGGGGGGGGTTCAGTTTATTTTTCTTTCTTCACACAGCCCATGAAAATTATATTGTTTGGAACACATGGGAAAAAAAATAAGAGAATAAACACAAAATCCATCTTTCAACTTATCTTATGACCTCCTGAGAGGGGTCTAAAAGACCAAAAAGATCTCTGATAGRACCTGGCAGGTTGTTGTTGGGAAAGCAAATGAATAATAATCGCACAAAGGTTGCTTTGGAGACTTAAAAAACTCACAGAAAGGTGTCCCGTTGTCAGAGCAGAGACGCTCCGGAGGCCTGCAGGTTTTCACTTGTTTTTTTAACCAACATTGTGATCGAAATAACATCATCTTGTAGCTACATCTGTCTGAAGAAGTAATTTATGGTTTAAAAAAGTAAAATAAAGAATGTTCTGCAGCTGCTTTTATCGACAGATTTCTTTCATGTGCTGTGCCTCCCTCTCCTCTGTGCCTTCCCATAAAAGACTGTGGACATTGTTACTCAGCAGAATCTGCAGGCCTTTCCAGCTCAGGGCCATAATTACAAATGCACCATTGATTTGCTGATTGATTTTCCTCCCTCGTGTTAAGCAGCGCTCTTTCAGAAAGACTTCCAAACTTATTTCTATGCAAGACCGCTGATCTAWCAAACTGTCTCATTAACATCTATAAACTGTAATAAAAGCGTAATGTTTGCATCTGAAGCTGGTGTGTTTTTTTTWAAATAAACTGATCTTCAAAACAGCATCAATCTAAAAACTGCAGATTACAATCACCTCATCTGAACCTCTGACAGGTTAGAGTCAGTTTATTTTCTGTCATGTTGCCATGCAGATTTAAAAACAGCCTTAATTGTTGCAGTTTTATGTATTTTTCTCTCTACCTAAACAAAGCTGAATTACTGGTTTGTTTTTGTGCTGTGATTCCATCAGGTGACACAACGGGAAACAAATGAATTCTTTGTTGCAGTGAAATTGAATTTGTCCAACAAAKACGTTCACTCACCGGTGTCGTATTTAGTCCCTTTGGTGCACGCAACCATGGCCCCCATGCTGGGCTGAGACGTCATCCCAGCCATAGAGTCAACCTAAAGGGAAAGAAACAAAAAGGGTCATAATGGATCAAATCACGCAAAAATAGATAAATAAAAAATACATAAAAATAACCCGACTGTCTCAGATTTTGATTAAACTTGGTATATTTGTCAATTGTAATCCCACAGCACAGTCTCAAATTTGAGGTCAATCGGACTAGTGGCTCCAGAGATATGGGGCCCTAAAATGTTACATTTCTGGCAAAAATAGGTATGCCTATTTTCAACTTCAATTAGTTTAGGAACATTTGGGCCAGTTTTCACAAACTTTGTGTCATTGATAAGTGAACTTTATAAAGTTTCTAAATCTGTCTTAACTTTTCTTGATTTAAGCATCTTAGGGTCCATTAAACTTTGATCTTTCCTATGACCTTGTGGATCACATGACCTTTAGATGACCTGAACACGTATTCAGGTTGATCCACAGCCAAGATGAGTTTGGTCCTTCAAGATTCAATACATAAAATTATGTACATTTATGATGCATTTTATGGTTAAGTTCATCCAGTATGTTTTTTTTAATCAAAATTGTTTTTAAATAAAATATATTAAGATTTTAAAGCTTTATAAGTTTTAGAAAACAAGTGGAGGATTCTATTTTAACAAAGATCACCTTAAGGCAATTTGATCCACAATGTTAATTTCGAGGTCAT
Organism: Austrofundulus limnaeus; assembly: GCF_001266775.1. Taxonomy (NCBI): domain Eukaryota; kingdom Metazoa; phylum Chordata; class Actinopteri; order Cyprinodontiformes; family Rivulidae; genus Austrofundulus; species Austrofundulus limnaeus. The sequence continues at coordinate 2,040,873 of NW_013952456.1, forward strand.
AGGAAAGATCAAACGTTTAATGGACCCAAACATGCTTCAATTAAAAAAGGGCATACAACAAACAGTTATGCCAATTTTCATCAAATTCTGAGATGATCAGGTTAAACCCACTGGGTGATTTGGTGTGGGATGACCCGAAACAGCTCAGCTATAAGCCTTGATACACACAAAAGCTTTAAAAAAATATGCGCATGTGTTAAAATCAACCTGCAAAGGAATGTCCAGAATAAGTTTAAACTAGCAGGAAAAAATAAACAGAATTTTTGTTAGTAAGAAAAGTTTGGAATTTCAAAATCATTACTCTTCTCAAGCTATTTACCTGAATATCAGCRTGTTTAATACAGAACTGTGGGCAGTTCTTAAGAAATCCCACATTTGTTAAAAAATAAATATATTTTTCTTTCAAAAGCACAGATTTTCCTGGAATCTTTCAAAGTGGTCTCGGTTATTAGTTTTTCAGGCTTTCTGAAGGTTTTTCAATCTTTTTCTCTGGAGTTTTGCTTCTTCACAAAATATCAGTCTAGCAGCAGAACCGTTTTCAGAAGAATGTTTTTGTTCTGAACATATAAATAACTTAGACACAAGAAAAGGACTCAAACTTGAGGAACGAACCAGTGTTGTCGAAAAATAATAAAATCTTAAAATAAAATTTGGAGAAACTTTGTCGCCAGTGGTTCGCCACAAAGACAACAAAAACAACTCTTTCATCAGTGATAAAACAGTTTGTGTACATTGACCTGGTGGTATCTGGGTCACAGGAGGTTTAGCTCTTTCAGCATTGGACTGATCACTTCCCAGCCTTTGTCCAAGAAGCATAAACCTGTCCCTCAGGATCCACAACCATCCTGAGACCTACTCTGAAACTTCTGAGGTTTGTTTGATGACTTTTCTTTTATGTGCTCCTGTAATGCTCAGGAGGATGGTGAACTTCCATCCAAAGATACATTCAGTACGAAACACCCATTTCTGCTAATTCACTMATTTAAGAACTAGCTTCTCATTTAGCAGATTAGCTTTTTGCTAACTCTGGAAACCGACTGATTAGCTTCCACAGAATTAGTGTAGGTCCTCAAAATAYGTCACAAGTGTAAAACTTCAACTTTTCTGAAGTTTATCTCAAATTAAATTAAAAATATCCCCTTTTACAAGCAGTGCTGGATGTGTCAGGCACTGTGTGTGTTAGCACATAGCATCCTTAGCAGATAAACTTCAAACTAATTGTGTCAAAAAGAAATAAAACATTTTACTTTTAAATAAGTAATACATAGATTGATTATGTATAAAATAGTTTAGTTGCTATTTGTTGTTTGGCTAACTTCAAACGGGATTTGTAAAAACAAACGAGAGCAATTCTGAAAGGGGTAAACAAACTATTGCAACAGATGGGATCAGATGATCCCACCCACCAACAACAGGTTTGCATCAGTCCCACCAGTCTTYAACTAGAAAGAGATGAAAAAGTCTGACACAAGCTGTTAGCATTAGCTTCYGCTAGTTTATTTTTAATCGGTTTACCGTTAGCGGAATAGTGATTAGTGAAGCTAACTTTTTGGTTAGCTGTTGTTAGCTGATCATACCCATTTACAGGATTCCTACAGTTTAAGGCAAGTTAAATTGAAGACCTTTTAGGACTTTTTAATGCCAAGTGAAATTAAATTTAAGACCAATTTCATAATAAACACAAATGACAAAAAATCAAAAGTGGCAGAAACTCATGAATCAAAGTATTTTTTGGTTGAGGTGTTAAAATATTGCTAATAGACCAATTGTTTTTATTCATATCTAACTATAGCAGAAACATTCTTAGGAGTCAGTTTTAAACTTAAACTAATTTCACATTTCTCAGGTCCACAGTTGTTGAGATATTTGCATGTGAAATAACAGGAAGTGATGTCAAAGGGGAATGTCTGCATGTGAATATTTAAAAAATACTTTTTACCAATTATTTTAATATTTGAAATGAATTACAATCATCCTATGTACAATGTGTTAACATTTGTAAGACTTCTGAAATATTGATTTAAGACATTTTAAGGCTAATTAAGGCCTTATTTTTGGATTGATGAATTCAATGCCTTTAAGACTTTAAGGACCTGCAGGAACCCTGGTTTAATAATCTCAGTGTTTTCTTCTCTTTTCCCCTCAGAGTTCAGCTCACTCAGGTTAAATCAGGTCCAGTCTACAGAACAGTAGCTCTTCAGATGGTAAATACTCACCGCCACGTCAACAACATCCGCTCCAGCTTCAGCACAGGCCAACATGGCCGCCACCCCAGCTCCAGCCGTGTCGTGCGTGTGCACGTGAATGGGAACTTCTGGGAAACGGTCCCTCAAAGCGCTGACCAGGAGCCTGCTGGACTCGGGCTTCAGCAGGCCGGCCATATCCTGGAGAGGAAAACACCGAAAACCTCATGTAGAAATGCAGAAAAAACAAAAATATGATGAAAGTTTTTCTAACGTCTCCAAAGGTTTGGTCCAAAGTGACAGGGAGATGGTTTAATGTTTTAAACCAGATAAACCTTGACTTTTAAAACTCTGATTCATACTTCTGAAGTTAAAACAGACAAACATAAAGGCTGAGTTTCATCGTTCTGTGATGCTGCTCTGAACTGAAGTACACTCAGGTATATGGAGGCCCACTTTGAACCCACTATGAGACAGCTAGCTTGAAACTGACACTTCAGAAAACATCTCATTTGACGGGTAAAGTATGGGTTCCTCTCTGATGACGAGATGATCGTAAAGCCTCCTTTAAACACGCGTTGCTCTGCCTCAGCAGAGAGACGACTCCATCYGTTTAAATGAGCACTCCGCTGATTTTTCYACTATAACTGAATAATGGCCACCTGATTAAGTCCAACCTCGTAAAAAATCKGCATCGTTTTGAAATAAACGGTGGCCTGAGCTGGCTTCTGATCAGCACAAGTCCCATAGTTCGTGTCCACAGATGTTTACATTTTGTCCTCCTTTAAGAAGAAAAACTACAATTATTTGCGTCAATCTGCAGCTTCACAGCATCTGAACCTGACAAATGAGAGAAAACTGATTTGCGCTGCATCTTAAACATCTGCTTTGTGAGTTTGCATWAACATTTTCAACTAACTCATCACCATTTAAACTCAAAGACACATTTTCATCATGAAACCAAATCTGAAAGGACTATTTGGTTTTTCAGCTAACAGCAGTCATGATGCAGACYGTTTCACAAAAATTATGTTTAAAAAAAGGTTGATAAAACTGTCACTMCAGAGGAAATTATTCTCTCAGGACTGCTACTGCTGTTTGATACARAATTTGTTAAATTTCCTGACTTCCAGAAAGTTTTTACAGCTGCTTTGTCCTTTTCATCAGGGTAAAAATGTTTAGAACAGAATGTGAATAAACATGGCTTAACTCTCAGAAAGTCCAACTTTATAATACGTTTTCCTTGGGTCGAAAAAGTTCACCACCTTACATAACTGCTTAAAAATAAATTTCTTAAAATATTTATATTTTTTCCACAAACTACTCAATATTTTAGAACTACCTCAGCCTGAAATAAAAGGAYAAAATTTAAACATCATTTTATTTAACTTGTTATTTTTCCAGCATCTACATGTAAAAGCAGAAGTAAGACCAAATTAAAATGAAAAGCATGGGGATAGGTGTAAAGTAAAATACYGAATGGAATGAATTATTTTACAATACGATAAATACGGGATCAGAAMATGCTTTTATAATGGGTTTGAATACGATCAATTTTACTCCTGATGGCTTCTAGAGGGCAYTAAAGTTACTGTGAGTTTGAAGGGGGATTTGACAGTTTATTGACAGCACTAAAGTAAAAAAAATATGTGTGGTTGGCTTTTTTCCCCTCATGAGACTTTTTAATGGTTAAAGGTGGTTGAGTCCAATTTCAAATAAACGTGCAGAAAACATAATGCTGCTGATTTAGCAGAAGGATTAAAATACATTCCCACACCTGAAATTGGCAAATTTCCAAATAAAAACTCAACTTTACCTAATGTAATGACTCCAAAATGCATTTCCACAAGTCTAGCACTGCTTCTAAACAAGAACCTGATTAGTTTTGCCAGTTTTTAATGCGAAGGCCACGGCCGAGCGCGATGATTTATGATTCAGCAGAACGGTTGTTTTATCATCTCTYATTTCTAATATTCTGTCACGCCTGAGCGAAGAAGTTAATTATTTGTAATTGTAGGTAAGTTTACATGAAACAAGCMGAGTACCTTCAGCCTTGTTTATCAGTGAACCTTAAAGAGATTTTAGTTTAAATGTTTTACTGCATAAAAGACTTATTCCACCAAAATTCATCCTTGTAATTAGAAAATTAAATAATTTCCTCAACCTGAGAACAAGTTTAGCTGCTTGTGTAGCAAAACTACTAAGTACAACAAAACAAAAATGATTGTGAGCACGATGRCATTTTGCAGACAGCAGTCATCCTCTGTGGTTTTAACTGTTTAACAATTAAACCACTGTTTCAAACTAAAGGCTCTTTTTGGCAGATCAGATGTCACGAACAGAAACACTGTCGTTGCGCTCACACATTTTTAGAGAACATTAATCAGTGTGGAATCAAAAGACATGAAAAAAACACAGCTGCTCTGACGTGTTGCTGACACCCATCCTGCTTACGAGTCACAGGAATCAAAGTATGATCACGTGCATCTTTTTATGCTTTCAAATTTCTACTTAATACTCTTATGGTTGTATCTGTGCTGCTGCATCATTTTAGCCAGTCTTTGTGCCGTTTGTGCTTATTCCCTCCTCTATAAAACCTCCTCGAATAAAACTAACAAAAATCACACCAAAAGTTTAAACCTGATGTTCTGATTTAAGAAACCCGGGGTCTGATGGTTTCCTAAATGCTTCAATCAGCACTACGCCGGCCCACCTTCTCAGGAGTCGGCTTTACAATTTCTGTCACTACCTCACATGGGGGTACAGAGGTAGGTGTTTCAGTCCCCCCTGCTTCTGTGTGTCCTCTGAACGGACCGAGGTGGTCAGAACATGATTCAGTAATGGTACTGGGCGTCTACTGAAAGAGCCTTAGCTGAGGGATGGGCAACTGGTAGCCCATGGGCCAAAACGGCCCGCGTGACTTCAGTCAGGTCCACCAATGAGCCTTTAGAGCAGGGCTATTCAACTAGTGCCAATAAGTGACCCAAAAAAAGGTTTATTTTTCTTTTTTAAACTTAATTTAATATAAAACTTTATTTCAAATCCTTTGTAAATTTAAAATGTATGTTTCAAAGCAACAAAATAAATGTAAAAAGTAAAAGATAATACTTGTTCTGTTACATGCTGCAGTATTTCATCTAACATTAATGGGCAATCAATTAATTGAAGGCAAACCTCTGTTTAATCTGTTCACTACAAAATGTTGCACAAAGCTAAATATGAGAAGTTTTCTGAAGTCAAAAGTACCAGAACCATGCAGGAGTCTGAACTCAAGGCATCTTMTGTCATTGCATTTTTACTCACTAGTTGTTTTTTGTTTGCTAAATGTTTTTAATTATATTTATTAAACAGAACAACTACATGCATTTGAGCATGAAATATGTTCCTGCACTGTATGTTGGTTTAATAAAACACATATAACACAAACATTTTTTAAATGTCAGTTTTAGTACATTTGGGTAAGTGTGCAGCACTATGTGGCCCTCTGGTAGTKTCAACAAAAAACTGYGGCCYCTTCCATCATTTAAGTTGCCCATCCCTGAGGTAGCTGTTCAAAAAACGTAAGGATTTATTTGTTCATAAACTTTCCAAAGACCTAAATTATTCCTTAAAGTCCTCCTAATAAAAGTAGGTAAGGATAAAATTAATGTTTGCTCACATGAATCCTGATTATTTGTCGAGTCAAATAAAAACTTTAATTGCCATAAAAATAAATGAAAACAAATAAAGCTGTACTGAGACGCYACTTAGTAAAAACAAAACAGCTTTGGGCAGTTAACTGGTGGTTTACACTTCTTTTAATACACATTTTAATTTGTACTTTATTTGCTTGTTAGTTGTGAAGCTCGCTGGGAAAATGTGTTTTTTGCAGATTGGATTTATTCGATAAGCGACACCGGGATCCTACATTTCCTCACCTTGATGCAGAGGATGTGGGTTCCAGCTTTGACAAGCTCTTCAGCCAGCTTCAGATAGTAATCCAGGGAATATTTCTGCCTCATTGGGTCCGAGACGTCGCCCGTGTACGAGATGGCGGCCTCGACGACGCCGCCCGCTGCTCCGGCTGCTTCCATACCCAGCAGCATGTTGGGCAGGTAGTTCAGGGAATCAAACACTCGGAAAATGTCCATGCCGTTCTCTTTGGCCACCTCGCAGAACCTAGAGTGGGGAGACATTACGTTAGGCAAACATCACCGAGAGTTTTGTTTCTGAACTTGCAGTGGAATYGGGTTAGTGGAGCCGTCAGAAGCGACAGAACGAAGCGAGTTTCCACAAACGTGCTTATAATGAGCTGCCAACACGCAGAGAGAACTCCTGATAATGGCGCACATCCGGGTTGGGATTTATAGTCATTTCCATATCGCCACTCATAAATATGGCTGTACCTGAATCAGTAGAGTCCCCCCACTATTTTCATGAAACGCAGCTTCCATAGCCTGCAGGAGAACACAATAACTGGAGACAAATGTGTACTCGAGTCATTATATGAGCTGCTTGTGGTAAATCCCTCATTATTGCCTTTGCCCCGGTATCTTAATCAGGTTTTTCAGAACGGCAATGAGCRCCGACTGTCACTGTGTTATTGTGAAGGCAACACTTACACACCCAGAGCTTTTGTTTCAGCAAATAAACAAGACATATTGTGTGTCAGTATGTTTATTTGTGCCACCAGAGGATTACCAGTCTGTGTGTGTGTGTTGTGTGTGTCCGTCCAGTTTTATTCCAACACGAAGTGCTGCTGAGTGTGTTTTATTTGGCACCAAATCAAAAACACTGCACTGTTTTATGTTTAATTTTGAATAAAAAAACTGAATTGTATTAAAGCCTCAGTTTCTTTTTTTCCTCTTCTTGAAATCTTGTTAGATTTCAATATTAGGAAAACATCGGATTGTTAGAACAGGGGCAGAGCTAGGCTTTTTTGCAAGGGGTGGCACAGGGGTGGTCAGGGTGGTTGTTTGGGGGGGGGCACATTCAAATAAAGAAAAGCACCTTGGATTTGAAAATACAAAATGGCTGCCAGAGCTAATTCCAAATGGCTTTAATTCAGCTGTTTTAACAAGCTGAATGCTAGTCACAACTAATTATTCAGCCATTTTTAGAAGCTGAAGACTAGTGTAGAAATAACCAAAAACAATCTTTACCAAATTCTAATCAAATGTTGAAGATGGCCACCACTGCTAATTTTAAAAGGCTATAACTTAGTCATTTTAAGATTTGATATTAAATGTGTTGTGGAGTAGCCAAGACTGATCACATGCCAAGGCTAAACCCAAATTAAGCTAACCGCTAATGCTAATTTTTCATAGAGCTATATATAATTCAGTCATTTTCCAACATACACAGCAAAAGCATTTTTACAGTAGTATCAGATAACACACTTTAACAAAATCTAAATGCAAATACACAATTCAAGACCCCCACCCGCTTGATAATTATTTGGTGGTGGCACCTGGGGTGGCCAATCAGGTACCAGGAGTGGCACTGAACACACCTCTGGTTCCACCCCTGCATTCGAATATGAACTTAGCACAAAAAGTAAAGAAATGTGTGTTTGGTGGATTACTTTTTGTTGTAATGATGCATCTAGGCAATAAATCCTACATCAGGAACCTGGAGGTACTAGAAGCTCAAAACAAGTGTCAACAGCAACAGTTGGCAATGGCAACCTACACTGCTCTACAGCTCATTCCACATTCCTTACAAATGTGGCTCCATTTAAAAGCATAATTACCAGACTTTCCATTGGTATAAGATCTATTGCCAAGAAGAAAGAAATTATCTACCAAACAAAAATTTCCCTMAATTTTCCAAGTATAGTTATAGATCCTGATATGAGTTGTAACAAACTTAGATTTTCTTCATTTTTTTCTTTATTGACCATCAACTCTTCATCGTACTGTATGTGCCTCAGTTAGCAAAATATCTCACGAAGCATTGGACAAATGTGAATGAAACTAGATGTAAATCTACAACGAGTTAACTTTTGAAGTCAACACAAAAAAAYAACWGCTGCCAAACTGACCTGAAATAACAAAAACACACAAAAAAAGATTATAATGTGGTCCAATCTACAGATAGTGAGGTCAAATTTGGTGCGGTGGTAGCTGAGACGAATCCCCCAACAGACTGCAGAAGATTATTTAAAACTTTGCCATTAGCCATTTGGCGTCAACTCTGCCCGTCTTAATAAATGCCATAAACCACTGGATGGATTTTAAAGTGCCTGTGACATCAAATTTTTGTGATAAATATGATTGCACTTTTGGAAAGATAACATGGATATATTTCAAAATATTAAATTCAATTTCAAAAGAAATTTCACACCACTGCGATGAACAGTTGTTGAGATATTTGCATGTGAAGTAACAGGAAGTGATATCAAAGGAGAGTGTCTGCATGTGAACAGAGCGCTGCTACAACATCTAGCAACACAGACAGAAGGAAATTTTCTGATGTTTCTTTAGATAATTTTAGTCCCTATAAAAGAGATGAAGAAAAGTCAGAGTTCAAATAATATTGTTTTAATAAACAAAGACAAGGGAGTTTTCTTTCTTATGGAGTTCTCCTTTGATGTCACTTCCTGTTTCATTTTAGCTCAGCCAAATTCAAAGGAAAATATGCCAGTWATGTGACAAAATGGGTTAAATCCTGTGTTTTATGCCAATTTTCCTAGATATGAAGATATTTTCTTTGATGTTTATTTGAAGGATAGGCATGTCACAGGCATTTTAATTAAGCTTTCAGGAAATAATCCTTAGATTCGCCTCTAACTGATTAACTTAATGGACATTAGCCAACACAAAACTGGCTAAATTGTCTAGATATTAAGCTAAAASTTGATGTGGTAGTAGCTAAGAGTCATTCATTAAAACTCCTAATGTGTTTCTATTTTTCAGACAGTATCATCTAAACCTGCTGTTGGCATTTAGTGGAGTGGGGGGTCCATCTGTTTCTAGATTTATTATCGTCTGCAACTGTGATCAATTTTTAAAATAATAGTACAACTCAACATTTTCAACACAAAACCTGGACAAGAAGCATTCCCTGCTCCATGAAAGAAAAACTGGTTAAAAATCACTTACAATCAATGAAACCAAATGAAAAGACCCTTTAGATTTCATTTAGCTAATGAAGACGCTTCGGCTGTTTGAGCTCCTGCACCGAGAACGTTTTGGGCAAGGAAGTGACAGTGAGCGGATAGGATTAGAGGAGGAGGCGGCAAGCTAACAGATCAAAGCCAATAATCACGATGGTGTGCAAATTTTCAATGGCACCACTCCTCCTCCTCCCCGTTGGGACCTGGAGGTTGAAGAGGGAGCTGAAGAGCAAGGAGTTGGAGAATGAGGGAGGTAAAAATAAAGAGAAAGGTGTGTAATGTGGGGAGATGAATGGAAGCGGCAAAAAGGGAGGCATCAGTGAGAATAAATAATGACTATATGATAAGGGGGGGGGCATAAACAGGGAGGATAGGGGAGGTCTGTGTGTGATTCAGCAGGAAGGAGTGAGGAGGGGACAGCTGCATTACTCATAAACTAGCCACGACTAATTTATTTCAAGTGAGGGGAATCACACCATGTCTCTGTGTGTCTGTGTGTGTTTGTTAGTGTTAGTAACTGCATGTGTGTGTATTTCACCTCAGAGGAAGCTTATGAATCCATTTGGAAGAGGCGGAGGCATGCGTGTGTCAGAACAGGARTATTTATGACCCAAAGTGCATCAGCAGCGTCCAGCTGCATGAGTGATGTGAAACTCAGCGAGCATGATAAAAGGCAACACATCAAACAAACGAACCTGATTAAACACRAAACACTCGGGTTTGTTAGTTGGTTCCAAAAAACAGATTCTTTAAAAGACGTGCTCAGAGCTGCGGTTGGAAGACTTGTTTTGTCTGATTATGTAGATGAAGCACAGACAGAAAAAATCTTTCAAAAACATCTGATAAGAACAAACAAGAACATCCTGGCTTCTGTAGACTAAAASATCAAAGTCGTTTGAACTTGAAAAACTTATTTTTTGTGATACTATTAAAGCAGTGGTTCTCAAACCTTTTGGACCGAGCAGCACTTAGGAAAACACAAACTCCCAATTTTCACCGCGTATGCGCTGAGCTCCGCAGTGAAAATGCACCCATCATAATCATTTACACTGCATACGCTCAAAAAAAGTTTCTCGCAATATAATACCACTTTTTAAATAGGTCACGTGACTAGGCTCCAGAGGGTTAATGTGACATGATTCCTACATGTCACCATTTTTCAATAYAGAGGTCACAATATCATCATACTGCCAAGCCTACTTAAGATGTGATGGTTCTGTGTCTTAGCTGTTGAGAACAGCACATAATCTTTAGTCCAACTCAGCTGAATACACTACAAACTGAAGAAAACTGAAAACTATCCTCTGTTTTCCTCTTGTTGCAAACAAAGCCTCATTGGTGCTGCTTAAAAAAATCCAACACTAGAACTCTGATTCCACCAGTTAACACAAGGGTTCTCCAGTTGTTCTCCACTCCACTTCTGTTTCCAGCAGATTCTGTTTGGAGCCAAGATCCTAATTTCCAGGAACCGCTCATCTCTGCTGTTCAGCTTTACTTCACATATTAGTTTACGTTCAATAATTTAGCTTGCTGTCTAAATAATTAATACCAAAATTTCATCCAAGTACCATCAACAGAAGTTGTACCTTAGTTTGAGAACCATGGCCTTAAAGGAAACGCTTAAAGAGTAACTTACCCCAAAATTAACTTTTTTTTAGCTGATAAACTGCCTAGAATGTGTCTAAAATGTTATATAGTACTGTTTCTGTGCTAATTTTGATGTTTTTGTGCGTTTTTGTTCAAATCTGTAATATTTGGTCTAAAAACGTTTTGGCTGCTCGTTTAGGTAGAGCAGTGGCACTGCAGGCTAATTTGTATATCGGTTAACGGCTCTCCACGGTGA
>NW_013952456.1:2052150-2095051 GCF_001266775.1 Austrofundulus limnaeus
CACACACACACACACACACACACACACACACACACACACACACACACACACAAAAGCCCGCTGTACATCCTGCACAGCCGAAGGGGATGAGGGAAAAAAAAAGGGCAGAGAGAGCGCAGCAAGGCAGCTGCAACCCGAACTTCAGTCAAACAAGACCCAACACTTTTATTCATGTTTTAAACTAGTGATCTTGTGAGCAGCTGCAGCTGTATGCTTTTATTTTTTTTCTGTCAGGCTGTCGGGGCACTCCACCTCCTCTGTCCGGGCCTGGTGTGGTGTGAGGCGGACAGCTCTGCCAAGGCTGCGGTAAAGCGCTCTGTGTCCTGATCCAGGGACAGACAACACGAGTCAGTCCCAGACTGAGCTGACTTGATCAAGTCTCTCTCTGCCTCTGGTGAGGAGGGGGTGAAAAATCCTCCACCTCAGACCGTTCAGAGATATAACTATCTGCGTCGCTGTGGTCACTCTCCATRTAGCATTAATAATGCTAATTCTAACAGTCACGTTTTCTCGTCCTGGGCTGGCCACACCTCCGCTCTCTAACCTCCCCTCCCCTACCCATTTCGATGTCTTTTTCAAATTTCGCCTTGGGGCGGAGTTATCTTTTCACAGAGGGGTAAGATACACTTTAAATTTGGAAGGTATTCTGTGTAGAAATGAGTAATTAACATCCTGAAACCAACTTCTTAACTTAGTCAAAGAGTCATGAATAGTTTAAAGTCCTGACATCCTTTTCACAGTCTATCATTTTACATTTAACCACTGAAAACAACATAAGACCTTATTTTTCTAACAGTCTTGTTTCTCTTTGTGAAAATTATGCTGCAAAATAAAACGTGTATTAACTTATGAAAAGTAACGCAGTTAAAAACATTTGTTTTAGGATTTTACACATTAACTCAAATTACTCTACTGTGCGGTTTTACACATTTTGTTTTGCTACAAAAGATTCACGTGGATCATCACTGGTAATCTTGAGATCGATGTTAAAACTGCTAGAAAAACTTGTACATTTAAGAGAACAGTAAAGGTTAGCTTGTTGAAAAAATATGATTATATAATGTGTGTTGACAAATTGTTTAAAAAGTAACAGATTTCAATTTTTGGGGCAGATATATTTTTTTTTCTTCTTTCTGCTCCCTTTCATTTCATTTATGATTGTGTTTTTTATTGGAAATAGATACTTTGATTTATAAATTAAAAAAATATCACTGATTCAGTAAATTGTCTTCAGTATAAAAATAAAAAAAGTCTTCATGTAAATCACTGCAAAAGTCAACTGTCTCGAGATACAATTATTTAATAAAATAGATCTAAATGAATCTTTGTAGAATTTTTGTGACAGGAGTTTTGCTTTGAAAAATCTGTTAACTTGTTTCAACTGATTTTCTAAGTACTCTGATATCTACCGCAGGTAAGATACTGACTATCAATCCCATTACAGAACACCTTCAAAACATCTAAATTCTTGCTTTAGTTATCCCTCACACATCTTGTTCTCTAAATGTAATCAGTTGTCTTCAAGTASAGTCTGCAAATATAAAAAACAATCGGCTCTGGCTTTAATTTATTATCACTTTAATTATTGTACTCTGTACAAAAACAAAAACAAAAACAAAACAAAAAAATAAACAAAACAAAGATTACAAACATAACTGCTTGTCACATTTAGAGCTGATAGTCTTTTCTTTTCAGCTTTGGGCCTGTGGCAAAGAGTCACAGTATTTTACTGATGTTTTTATTTACTATACTTATACTTACTCTACTTATATTTACTATAAATTTACTATACAAATATATTGTATTGAAATTTGTAGCTCAATATAAACAATCCTACAAGAATATGTATTTGATTTGTGCGTCTTTTTTTTAAATGCACTCACGTTGTAACAGGACATTTGTAAATTTAGACTTCTAAAAAACTATTTTAAAAAATACATTAATTACAAATACCAGAGAAATATAAATAAGTAAATGTAAAAGCTGAAGACAAACTTGTGGTTTCACATGACCTTTATCTAATACATCACTTATTATTATTATTATTATTATTATTATTATTATTATTATTATTATTATTATTGTTATTATTATTAAGAGGTGGTGAACTGTTTTAACTTCTCCCTCCTGTGGTGTAAAGAAATTCACGCAGAGTGGTTTTGTTGTTGCACAGTTATTTGTCCAATTAATATTATTAATATTATTATTATTAGGCAGAATTTAAATTTTTACAAGAGAAAATTACCCCAACTATACTCAAGAAACAATATTGCACATAGCTGTCGTTTCCATGGAAACAGCCCAACCGGAGAACAATTCAAAATGATACAACAATACCAGACACTGAAACAGATGGAGGAGCAGCTGGCTTTGAGAAAATCTTATTCAAATTGATGTTTTGTCAAAATTCAATAAAAACTATTTCCAACACCGTTTAAAAAAAAAAAAAAMCCAACGCRAACAGAGAAACTGWCAGAGCGGCTCAGATGCTGAATGGCTCTGCTCAGATGTRCAAATCTGCACGCCCAGTTTGTACTGCGTTTTCCCTCGCAGTGAACACCACACTGATAATCTGCGGTCCGTACGCATGACAGGACTGTTTACAAGCAGATGAACAGCACGGGGAAAATTTTTATATTTTCTCCTAAGGTAACAAACTTTTGCAAACCATTAAATGTTTGCAGTTTTTTACCAGATGAATAAAAGCAGAAGGTTTGAGGGCTGCAGTGCCACGTTACTAGCACTGCAAAGCATACTGGGTAAATKATGTTCACTAGGTTTTCCGGTGTGAAGCTGTGCGAGCTCTTATCCACCCTGAAGGTTGGACAATATCTGATGATSAGAACCTTTTAAATGAAACCAGAGAGCGTTGACAGAGAGGAGAATGTAGAAACTGAAAAAAGTTGAACAGAGCTGCTTAATGGAAGGAGAACTTCAGCTTTTCCAGTTAGCTTTTGGGTTAGCACCTGAGCTAATACGCAGCTCGGTTAACCTCCATCATTTTCAGTGTTAGGCTGAGTCATTTCTACCTTCTCTCTGTCTCAACACACTTTGGTTTCATTTAAAAAGGCTAATTGTYATCTATTACCTAAGGTTAACCTTCAGGGTGGATAGAGCTCACAACCTCGCACCGATAGAAAATAAAAAGCCTCACAAGCCCGGTAAACATCACTAACCTAATATGCTTTGCGATGTAAATAATGTGCCGTCCATCTGATGTTTTTATTTTTAATTTATAAAAACTAAACAGCCTACAATATTTTTACAGTCTTTGTTTTACAGCTGAAGTAAATGTTTATCAAAGGACGTCTAGTGTTACAGCTAGTCAGGGTTCCCTTTAAGAACTGGGACATAAACAGATGGATAACATCTCAGTCTGTGTTGGAGTGACTCACTTATAGACRGCGTTATCGGGGTAGTTGGTGTAGCCCACAGCGTTGGCCCCCCTCAGCAGCATCTGGAACGGGACATTTGGGATCAAAGCTCTCAGCTCCTGGAGTCTCTTCCATGGACATTCGGACAAGAATCTCATGGCCACGTCAAAAGTAGCACCTACACACACACACACACACACACACACACACACACACACACACACACACACACACGGAGAAACGGGTTTTCAGGTTTTCAGCTTTCATCTCGTCTCATCTGTCATTCTGACTTTGATCTCTTTTTCAAAACCAAAGTGATTTTCCAAACTTATCCCATGAGCCTCAAACACACAGACAGCACAAATAAGACAATAACGGATGCTGAAGTTAAATATGATTACAGCAGCACATTTGTTGTTCAGTTCAACACTTTCATCATTTCTTTTCAAAGGAATTTTTTCAAGCCAAAAAAATGACTCAGTTGAGGAGGCAAGGGAAGAAGAAGGAGGAAAAAAAAAAGATATCAATCTCTCATTTCCCTTTCTGGAGGAGTAGATTAGCAATTCTCATACCCGGTTATCATATCAGCCAGAWATATTGAAGCCTCCAGTGGTATTCTGCTGATCTAACACTGTCATCATTAAATTTCATTTTCTGAGCACTCATGCGTTAGGACACAGAAAGTATCAGGCTGCACTTAAAATGCCCTGGAAGAGAAACCCTCTTTATGCTCTTCACATTCCCTAATTTGGGATCCAGCGTACGTCAGCTCTTCCTAACCCACTGGTCTGAAGCAGAAATCGCTCCAATCTTCACTGATGTTAAACATATTAGCTTTACCGTTTCACTGCACGTGAGATATCACAACAGGGGTAGCGGGGAGAGGAATTCACCCGAGACTGCAAAAATCTATTCTTATAATTTAATAAAGCGAATGAAGACTGACAGCAGGGCCCACAAGCGGGACATTAGACGCAGATCCTGCTGCGGTCTGCATCTTTCTGCAAAGACAGGAAGCCTCCAACCTGCTGTTAACAGGAGCCAAAATAAACCAGATGGAAACAAGTGCAATGCCCATGATAGAGGAGCCGGAGAGCGTTTGGTGTGAAAGTTTCCGTTTTTTTAGAGGGGGTGAGGGGGATGCATTGCCTGCAGGAGGTGGTGTTACAGGAAAACAAGGACCTGTCAGATCCTTAAAGGAATGCAGAGTTGAAGTAATTATGTTCAATTAAAATTTGTCAAACTCAAAAAAATTTTAAGTCTCTAAAGTCAAAAGAGAGAAATGTGGATTTTGACAGGTAAAATTGGATAAAAAATAAAAATACAATAATTTTAATGATCATTTCCTTGCAGTCATTGTTGATTATCATTTTAATATAGATCTGGAGCAGAGAGTTCCGAAGACTGGGGACCGAGAGGCTAAAGGCTCTCGACCCCATGCTGGTCAGGTGAGCAGATGCAACATGAAGTTGGGAGGAAGAACTAAGGTTACAGATGGGAGTGTGAGCATGGAGAGGTGAGGAAATATATAAAGGTCTGTGTACTTTTTGGTGATTCGTTTTCCATTTTAAAAACATATTTAAAAACAGTTATATAGTTTCCTGAGACGACATTTGTTGTGACTTAGCTCTATATAAATAAACCGAAACAAATTAAATTTTCACTTTTCACATTTAAATCATTCAGTTGGGGTCTTTATAAAGTGGAAATACAATGCTTTAGTCTGAATTTCTCCTTATTTTAACTTTAYCATCCCCTCTTTTCACCTCTTTTATGGTGTCTCTCTCAAAGCAGCTGGTTTTGTTACAGTTCCTTTAAGGCGCTTCAAGCTCCGCCCTCCTCCTGCTTCCTGACCGGTCCACTCCGCGTTTGAGAGAGGGGGTTATGATTTCTAGYGATGCAGAGCTGTTTTTTTTTACAATTTAATTGAAAGATGTCAACAACAGAAGACTTGTCCATGTTCATGTTGTAGCCAGAGTCTGACCCAGAACCAGAGGAGAATTAAGACGAGGAAATTGTAGTTGGTAAGTCCAGACCTTTTTTGTTAATTTGGTCRCAATATGACGTAATATTTCAGAAAACGTCATTGAAAAGAGAAAACAACTGATGAAAAATATGACCCAAACAGAATATAAAGATATCTTTGCAGCACCAGGAGAGACTAAAAATTTCTGCACTCCTAGAGACTCCAGGTACACAACAAAATGTTTAAAAAAGTGGATTTTAGATTATATGTCCCCTTTAACAAGCGGCTGCTTTAAAATWAACGTTATCTAAATAGTTCTGCATTTCTTTAACTAACTGCAGACATTAGTATAGCTAATCWAGCTAATTTCTTTATAAACTATCTAGATCCAACAATGATCTGTTAATGGGATGAATAAAGTAAAAACTAGCTAAGTAGGCATTTCTGTAACAGGTGTCAGCTCCTCGAGGGCAGCTATATCCTGAATGTTTTCCTTGTTTCTCTGCTCCAACACACCCGATTGAGTGATTCAATTACCTCCTCAAATTCTGTASAGGCCTGTTAATCATCCATTCATGCAAATCAAGTGTGTTTGAGCAGGAAAACAAGAAAACGTGCAGGATAGCGACCCCTGAGGAGCGGAGTTCGACATGTGTGATTCAAACCATTTCCTGGAGCTTTTAGAACGTGAAGCCTCTCTCTAACAAATCCACGGTGAGGAACGTGAAGCCGCAGGCAGGCTCAGCAGGACAGGGTTGAGCTGCCTTGAAAATRCCGTTAAACTTMCGGTTTGACAAAAATAAAAAGACGCAGCTTTTAAAGAGGCAATATCATGTGTTTCTGAGGCATATATTTAAATACTATACCATAATAAAGTATCTATGTCACCTTTAGCTGTTATTAAAATGTTGTTTTTTATGTTTAAATGCTTCTGTCCCGTCCATTTCGCGCGGGTGGGTGGGTGATTGCTCCGTGATGAGTAAGTTCGGCTTAAAGACACACCCAAGGGGTGTTTCTCGTCCCCACCTGTCATTTCGGTTCCTAAAAACGCTGCAGGATTTCTCAAACATACATGAATGAGTCAAAACAAGGCTTTGGGCATGTTTTTTTATGAGAGTATAACATTATAACATGATATAAAACTCAAAAATGTTGATTTTAAATGATAGAAAATGAAAACAGAATAACCGTTCTAATTGTCGTATTTAAATATTTGTTTTTAAAGTGAAAATCGAAGGACCAAAAAGTGCACGGAGAGGCAAGGTTGGTAATGGCCTACAACAGGTGTTATATGACTGATGGAGGCAGTTCTGGTGATACTGCGATCAGCAGCGTTTTGAACGGTTTGTCAGGTAAACCAAATACAAACAGTACAAGTACGACAACATTTTAGGCACCACAACCGGAATAAAAAAAACCAATGGAAACTTTATTATTATAAGTATTTTCCCTATTTTCAATGTCTTGTAAACCAAATACAAACAGTACAAGTACGACAACCTTTTAGGCACCACAACTGGAATAAGAAAAAAAGAATGGAAACTTTATTATTATATTTTTCCTATTTTCAATGTCTTGCAAAAAGATTGTGTTCCCAACAAATATCTTCTCCTCCGTATTTTTCCTGTCAACTGCACCTCTAACACCCTACTACCAATACACCCAGTGTCCCTCCTCTGGACTGTTACGAGACTGTGTGTATCTCTCTTTCCAGGTAGACTCTCACCTGTAATCAACCATCTGCAGGTGTGAACAGCCTATGTAAGTGGGCCACGTCCTCCTGAGGAGGAGACTTGCTCTCTCCTCCCTCTGCTGTATGGGTGCAGTTTTGCTGGTGTCCCCTCACAACCAGCCCTTTAGTTTTAATAAACCTTTTTAGTCAAACTCTACCTCTTGTCTGGTTGTCCCATTTATGTTGCTTCCCTTTGAGCCACTGGATCGTAACATGGACCCGTTCAAACCATCTCARCCTGTCCTCTAACTTTATCACCCAGTCCTTCAACCTGTGCTGTACCTCTGATCCTKGACACTTCCAAAGAGAATACCTACTCAAACCAGCAAATGCTGATGCATTTATAGAAAAAAGGCCTTAATCAGCATAATTAATAATTAATTAGCCAACAGATCTACCTTATTTGTGTCCATCTTAACATTTAAAAAAATAGCACCAGATTAAACAGCTGCTTGGAATGAACAAGCAACATATACCCGCATGATCGACCGTAGATTAACTGATTAACTTGATTAACTCACACATCAGGGAACTACACAGATACATTGTGTGACCTAGTTCATGTTACTGTATCTTCCACGGTGCAGTGAGAAATGCTATATCGGGAAGGGACTTAATCCTCAAAGGGCTTTCACAGGCTTAATCTCCTCAATGATTCATTCCGCCTCTAAGCATTTGAAACATGTGAAAGCAATATTCTCCCACTAAGACCACTCAAGTGTTAAAAACAAAGCATTATTGCAGAAGGAAAGCATGTCGGCGTGACACTGTTCAATWTTCACAATCAAAATTCATCTGCCTTCGGCCATTCATTTTGGCCGAGAGTGAATCAGGCAGGGATCAGAGAAATTGTGCATCTCTGATCAGTCTGTGATAAATGTGCTCCGTATAGGAACATGGGAACATCCTAGCAGGAGAATTGCATTAGTTATYCCTCCTTTGGTCATTATGTGATTTATGGAGGGGCCTATTTAAARGTACCGCTACGAGCCGTCGCCGTGTGCTGGAGATGAACTTTTCACAGCCTCGCGGTTTAATTTGTGTTTAACAAACTAAAATCAATAAGGCAATAACATTGCCGGCAACCGGTGAGAACCTTGGCTTTTAAAAACAGGGTTAATAAACAGGTTTAGCAGTAAAGATAAAGAAAAGATTGTGGAAGATACAAATAAACTCTTGAAGCTCGCAGGTTCTTCTATTTAAGAGTAGCTGCATTGAACACTAAAGTAATCTGTGTTTTTGTAGAAAACTAAAGTCTCAGACGTCTACCGCTGGTATGGGAGTACTCTTAAAGTTTTTATTTTTGTTTTTAGAAGAAAAGACRTGTTTGAAGTGGAGGCACTGAATCTGAGAGATGTCTGTCTTTATAGTGCGAGACAAGAGCGGTCTAAATTAAGAGCTCGTCACGTTACAGATTCCTGTTAGGTGTCGACACAAACAAAGGCAGCTGTGTGGGAAGACCACTTCTTCAAAGGGTGTAGAGGTGTGCTTTGGGTAAACTGGCACTYGTGTTATACGAAACAAAAACAAGCACAAACGATTGTCAATTGCAGAAGATAGTCTTTTTTAGTGTTTCACAGGCTTTCTCATACTTAAAACAAGCATAATATGACTTGCTGGAGACAGAGGAGTTTTCTGTTGGTTGGCTACGTTTTCAACTTCAYATCAATTGTTTAAATTAAACAGCACAAGCTACAATAATTGATTTAAGGCAGCATTTGTCAAAAATCAAACATCCTAAATAATTTTACTTCAGAAGAAATGATTCACGATGGTGTAAATAGAGTACTTTAGTAGCTAGATGTGCTACAATACAAATGCTACAAATGCTATTTATATGTTTTCTTTATAAACTTCTTTCTGGATCATGGAGAACTGGTGTCCATCTCCAGCAGTCCCAGTGCGAGAGGCAGAAGGAACTACTAAACAAGTTGAAAGTCCATCACAGGGACCAGCCTGGCTCTAGTTGGTCCGGCCTTATTCTAACACAGCATTGATTGTGTTTGCATTGAGCAGATAGTCCTCTCAGTGTGGGTGGGAGTACTCTCAGTGTGGGTGAGATTATAAAATTAAACACACAAATCTTATTTCATTTTATTTGCAACACAACAATAATGGACTACAAACTCGAAGGWAAAGTACTGAATATTGAATCGGACTTTTCAGCAGTATGATGMTTAAGACRTGAGGGCAGGATGACAGAACRATAAGCTAATGGTAGCTAATGTTAGCTTGTTACGATGCAAATTATTCACRTAAAGTTACTCTTCTGTGTGACTTWAACACCCTCCCCAGTTGGTAAACCAATCAATAAGCAGTAACCGTAAGGTCGCCGGTTTGATCCCCCGTTCCAGCCGTCTCAGTCATTCACTTGCCTTGCCCRCTGATGGTGGTCAGAGGGTCCGGTGGTGCCGGTGCATGGCAGCATCGCTTCTGTGAGTGTGCCCCAGGGCAGCTGTGGCTACAATGTAGCTTACCATCATCCGTGTGTGAATGGGTGAATGTCTAAGTGTAATAGCGCTTTGGGGTACAGAGGGAATTGATAAAACGCTATTTAAGCTCAGTTCATTTACCATTTRTAAGAGTGATGTCCAAAGTCGGTCCTCAAGGACCAGTATCCTGCATGTTTTAGGTGCTGCCCTGAGCGCTTAATTAGTAGGCCTCTGCAGACCTTGATGGCAAACTGAGAAGGCAAATCATTTATTTGAATCAATTGTGTTGAAGCAGGGACAAATCTAAAACTTGAAGGAGACCGGCCCTTGAGGACCGGAGTTGGACATGCCTGAATAAGAAAAATGCACCACAATGATGTGCAGCCCATGAAAAAAAAAAGTCAGTGGTTAATGCAAAAATTAACTTGTTAAACTTTTATATCATCTTCAGTTTTGTGTAGCATGGGTGTTCCAGCAGAAACATTATGACATTCCTACTGGACGTGTTCTTGTAAAGCTACACTGCTGCTAACACTAGTTCCAATGACTCTTGAACGTTATCTCAATAAATGCAATGCAAAACCACAGTGTGTGCATGAACCACTACAAAAGTTTTAAAACTTAAGTTCTTTTAAAACTAGTAACCCAATTTGGTCTTGACCCTGCTGAGACTACTGGTTAGAATTAAATCTTATTTCTATAAAGGAAAGTCCTTTAAAGAGTTAGCTACAACAAGCAGAGCATCACTGTTAGCCTGTTCACTGACACCACTTCCAAAAATCTGAACTATCACTTCAGTGATCGCACTGATCCAACTGAACATTTCATTGAGACAGTGTTTGAACCTTGTTGTAAGATTTATAACTCTGTTCTAAATGAAAAAAAAAAAAAAGACTCCAGCAAATACAATGAACCGAACAGTGAAATTACAGAAAAAATTCTGTACGTATCATAGATTCAGAACTTAATAGGAAGGTATTTTATATTCTCTCAGTCAATCCTATAGAGGAAGACTTGCCTCAAGAGGATCTACAATAAACTCTTTGATTTTTCACAAAAATCAAACTTTTTTCTAACTGGAAAAGACGAATGCATCTGCTGCATCACGGCTTTATCAGCAGCTCTTTGCAGAATCATCACGTCAAGACTTGTTTACAATCCTTTAACTCGTGTCTCACATCTAAATGCAGACACGCGCTCCTGTCATCSCATGAATGCGAGAGAGATAAGAGTACATTCCTAACTTTCTTATGAAGACAAAAGACTTGTTTAAACTTCAAGAGTTCTCACTGACAAAAAGATTTCAAACCCGACACCCACTGCAGCTCAAACACGGTGTTACGAAAGAAATGGGAGGCAGGCACAAAGAAAGATGTATTCACTGTTCTCTCCGTCTTTTATCATAACTAGATTCAGTAACTCATTAGATTAATTTGTGTTGTTTACTTCGAGCTTTTACCGCTGCCGTTGGCCACATTAAAACTGTATTGTCTGCTAATTAGGAGGAATCATGAGGTGGTGTCTCCACGGAGCTGGCTAATTTTTTTAAGACCATTAYGTAAGGGCTTAATCTGACAGATATTTTGGGCGAATTGGAGAGCTTGTCAAAAATGTCTGCCATWACAACCAATTCACATCAGAGAATACCTCTGGCATGACAGCGAGAACAAGGCATGTACCGTTTAGTTAAGTTATAAAGTACTGTGTATGACTGCACTGAGTTTGAGTTTTTCCTCACACAACCAGCTCCATGAAGTTTCCTGCTCAACTATTMTGCAATGCACACGTTTTAAGGCACTTTGGGGGCCCTAGGCAAAAGGGGCCTCAACATAACATGAATGGCCACCTGCTCAAAGTCAGGAACCACAACATACTGTAGACACATTGATTTTTAAGTCAAACCACACTTTAACATATTTGGTACCACTTTWAACTAAGGCTCCCCTTATAGATGGCTTATAAATGGTTTATAGTACACTATTAAACATGTTTAAATGTCATAACTGAACCTTATAGTGTATAGTTTTACACTTTACAATAAGGCTCCCTTTTATAATTGTGGATATGTATAATGCATTTACACAGTACAGTATTATATGTAAAATACGCGTTTCCAAATCATTGTTCTTATGAGGTAGAAACCTAATCTGAAATGTTTTAGATGTAATATATACATGAACAGATTTGGCATGAAACCAGACAGTTTCGCCTCTCTTGTCCTTAATCAATACATAATAAAAAATTATTTATGAAGTGTTTACAGATTAATTAATAACCTACCTATAAGCTATTTGTAAGCCATCTGTAAGGGGAGTCTTATTATAAAGTGGTTCCAAATATTTTTAGTGCAAAACTTTGCTTAAATTTGAGCATTTTGAAATCCCACCACCATTCTATGCAAAAAGCAGTGTAAAAAAAAATGCATATATTGTATATCAGGGGTGCCCAAACTTTATCCCCAGAGAGGGTCAAAGTGAAAATCTGATGGCTGCAGGCCAAATGCAATATAAAACATGAAATGCAAATACTTTTCAAGTAAAGTTTTTTTTATTTATGATTAAGCTATTAGTCAATGTGGTGGTCCTGATCAGTGGAAATACAATGTTTCTAAACAGGATGACAAGAGATTACAATCTACACTGATTACAGCCTAAAACCAGGTCAACTGTTTGCGGGCCAAATCAATTGGCTTGGTGGGCCCACTTTGTGCATGCTGTTGCCAACATACATAACAAAAGTGCACACACTTAAGATGAACTTTTTCACTAAGGCCATCACGAGTCAAATACATAAATGTTGCTTGCAAGGCAAAAGCTACCACGTCTTCCATGTTCAAAGACCTGAGAACATCATGGCAGACCTCRTGTACGTTTAGTTACTCGGAAGGGGCCTTTTGAGGGAGAGTCTGCTAAAAGTGTTCTTGCACCTTCCTGTATTGACCACCGTAGAATTTAAAGGGATGATTACAGTTTTTTGTATTTAAGACAATCAATCAAAAATTGGAATACTCTGGAATAGTCCAGAGTCAGCAAAATCAACTGTTACAACTCAAAAACTTGGAAGTCCCTGACCAGCCCCAGGAACAATATCCAATATGGCTGCACTGTGCAGCAGTGTCAAACGTTTTATTTTCTTCTGCTCTGTTGGTTTGTTTCTCATTAAAGAGAGCTCATTGTAGAGTTTGATCCTCGGCTCACATTTGAGGATCGTATCAAAGACCTTTTACAGRATCTCTTTTCTCCTCCTCAGTAACACTGCAGAGCTTTGTCCTGTGCTCAACCTCTTCCATGCAGTAAAACTACAAAAACAATACAAACCAACAAACAAAAATTCTACTTTAACAGCAGAAACGAATGAAGTCCACATAACTGATTTACTGTTGATGAAGTGATATAACCACGGAACAAAACAGCTCCCAGTTTACCATTTAAAACCCTTCTGCAGGAAGCCCGAAGCTACAAATCTCTCCTTGAATTACTGCTATCTTCTCATGGAAGCAAACAAAAATGCAAATCAGTCTTTATCACAAATATTTGCTGTGGAGAATGGCAATGCAGGAACTTTTAGGAACAACACTGCAATTAATTCCAGTCTGACACCCGCACTTTCATACGTTGCTTTTTTACACAAAAGGCAGCAAGGCTGTTTGAAGGAGGATGCGATGTGATGTTGCTCTCTTGAGATTAGGCAAAAATGGCTAGTTTGTAGTTTGTACTCCTGGTGTGTTTCAAAGAGACTTTCAGCATGTAAACACAAACAGTTCTTTACCGGAACATATTTTTGTAGTTATAAGCTGGTAATTCTTGAGAATGCTTGCAAATCTTTCCTTCCTCAAATATTTGAAGATTATTACTCTTTTACCATTTATATCTTGTGTCTCATGCTTCAAAGACTGCAAGGTGCATTTATGATAAATTCATATTCAGTTCAATTCAATGAATGTGGTTTTATTGTGGTAATAGGTAGGTAGAAAAAATTATATTTGCTCACAGTTTAAAATTATAAACATGCAACAGTGATTTGAAAAATAGAAGGGGTGGGTGTGTGTAACAGAATAAGTCTTACCTTTAACATTTGAAATTGTTGAATCGAAACTGAAATTTTAAATTTACAAACGATTTCTAAGCAAAAAAATAATTTTTTTGAAAATTCTTTAGTCCAGATGGGGGATGGGGCTAGAAAAGCACTGCTATAATGCCACATATCTATTATTAGCTCGGGCGCTAATGCCGATATCACCATAAATACTGTATATGTATTAGCTAGGGTGTGTGTGTGTGTGTGTGTGTGTGTGTGTGTGYGTGTGTTCACTTTGGCGTTAACGCCATATCACCATATATGTATTAGCTCGGTAGCTAATGCAAAAGTTGACAAGCTAAGCTGAAGCTGATGTTCTTCCATGAAGCAGCTCTGTTGTCCTCCATCCACATTTTTAGGTTGAGGTCGAGTCATTTTTACATTCTTCTCTCAAGCAATCTGGTTTAATTTAAAAGAGCTGATCTTCAGATATTGTCCAACATTAACCTTCAGGATTGACAGAACTCGCTCCAGCCTCACACTAGGTCTGGAGAACCTAGTAAACGTCATCATTTACCCAATTTGCTTTGCGGTGTAAATTAAGCATGATGGTGCCATTCTTGGGACATTTTTTTTAATTTATAAAAACTAAGCCTAAAGGATTTTGCTTGCTCACTTTTTATGCCTATAACATCACTGTGCCAATGCTTAWCAGACATTTAATACTGGTTTAAAAAGTCTAAAGGGTCACACAGATGTGGTCTGATTATAAAACCATGAACAATGCCTTATAGTGGCAGGGTCTTCAGAAGTAACCCCATCCACTATTACAAAATAAAAATGGCACTAAGCCTTTTAACATAGTCTTTGATGGGACCTTGAAAGTCATTTCCTCAAAGAAAATGAAATCTTAAAAAGGCATTTATTTGCCTTAATCAAAACAATTCTCCCCTTCAGAACTAGTTCAGAAAACCTAATGAGACACACGCTCCCCCGGCACCTTTTCCAACAGTTTCCTGCTAAAGTAAAAGCCAAGTTCACTGCAAGTTTTCAGATAAGTTTGCTTTAATAGAAACCACATACACTCAGGAAAAGTTCATTTATATCATCCTTTATGGTTAAGTCTTATAATATTAAAATACTCAGGGAGATAGAGGGTGGGGATCATTTAAGCCCCTTTTAATTGAAAAATCTTTCCAATAACTCACTTTTGGTGTAACCTTTTTTTTAATCAGTTTAAAGATGAAGTAGGTAGACAGTTGCATAATTTGAAAAGTGTCTGAAGTGCTCTCCCACAGTAATGAAACATATTTTTCACATTTAACTGGGGCACAATGATCTGCTGCCAGGATGAATTTATTTTCAGAACAGGTTTTAAGAATCAGAAATGTGACTCTCTCTCCTCAATTTGTTCAATTGACATTTAAAAAAAATGAGTCAAGCATTGAAATAAAACCTGTTCTCATATTTTCTTTAAAGGACTTCAAGTTATAAAAGCACAATTCCTCTGAGTTTCTTCATCTTAAACGTTTCGACTTCAGGTCATTTACAATCTGCTCCACAAAGGCGTTTGTCCCGAACCTTCACGAGTTTAAACAGGGCAAAATTTATTTATTTTTTTTCCCCCCTTCAAAACAACTGTGTTTCACCTCGTACAGAAGAGCTGATAACTGGCTGCGACACTCAAACGCGATGCACACATTTTCATTCTGTCCAATTTCAGAGTAATTGCATCTTCTACTCAGAGGCGATTGGATTGCTCATGCCTCRAGAAGTTTCAATGACAAGTGATTTTCTCTATTCAACGAAGGCACGCGAAAAGGTACAATCTTCTTCTTTTGAAGAAACTCGCTAAACAACTTCTTGGAGTTGGAAGAAAAAGAGTCCAGCGACTAAGTTTTTACAGCTCAAGGTGATCAATAAAACCTGGAACAGATCCATGTGTGAGAAGAACCAGGAACAATGTCATCAATGTACAAATAGAAAGTAATAATGTTAAAGCAACCAGAAGGAAAAAAAAACCCTTCATAGTATTTATAGGAGTAAGTATTTTGTTTAAACAAAATAAACACACTGATGCTTATTTTTTATGTTCTAAAGGATTCAGATATTTAGTTTTAAGGAAAACAGAAAAGGACAGATTAAAGGAACAAGTCCAACAACAAACAAACTCAGAAAGCTCACCTCCCCAGTTCTCCAGGCTGAAAAGATTGTTGAAGCTGTGGCTGACGAACGGAGAGATCTTCTTCAGGTCGTGGGTTCGAACTCTGGTGGCCAGAAGTGACTGGTGAGCATCCCTGAATGTGGTGTCCATCAGCAGCAGACCCTGGTGAGCCCGCACAGCTTTTGCAAATCCCTCAGGACCGTCACGCAGCAACACGTCACGGAAACCTACAGGTGGGTCACCTGATGGTGACACGGGGGAAACAAGAGGGTCATTAATGTGGAAATACTAAACAGAACAGCTAAAGCTACTGAAGAAACGACTGGTCCAAATTACTAACAAGAATATTAACAAGTCCCTTAAACAGATGGTTCAGATCTCTGTAAGATGAATTATGTGGAAAGGTTCTGAACAATTAACTTTTTAAAAACCTCAGCTCAGAGAAACTGCAGAGGCTAAACAGCCACCTTGTTGAGCTGTGAACTAGACCAAGCTCCATCACCAGCTACCAGGCCCAGCCTCAAGACCAAGACCAGGCACCATCACCAGCTACCAGGTCCAGCCTCAAGACCAAGACCAGGCACCATCACCAGCTACCAGGCCCAGCCTCAAGACCAAGACCAAGCTCCATCACAAGATACCAGGCCCAGCTTCAAGACCAAGACCAGGCACTATCACCAGCCACCAAGCCCAGCTTCAAGACCAAGACCAGACACCATCACCAGCTACCAGGCTCAACCTCAAGGCCAAAAACAGGCTCCATCACCCACCACTCTCAAGGCCAAGACAAAGCACCATCACCAGCTACCAGGCCCAGCTTCAAGACCAAAACCAACCTCCAGAGCCAAGGCCAAGACCAGGGTCCACCAGTAGCCACTCTGAAGGCCAAGACCAGGCACCATCACCTCTACCAG
The DNA here is from genome assembly GCF_001266775.1 of Austrofundulus limnaeus. NCBI lineage: Eukaryota > Metazoa > Chordata > Actinopteri > Cyprinodontiformes > Rivulidae > Austrofundulus > Austrofundulus limnaeus. The sequence continues at coordinate 2,068,750 of NW_013952456.1, forward strand.
GCCCAACCTCAGCCTCAAGGCCAAGAATAGGTTCCGACACCTGCCACCAAGTCGGTGCTAACTGTTTTCTTCCTGTCCTCTGGTACCTTTGGTGGCTGTGATTCATGTGAGTTCCATCCACAGCAGGGCCACCTTCAACTACATTTTTTATTATGAGTGAGGAGGAAGACATCAAATCAAATAGATAGGAAATACTAACTTGAGTTTATTACTAGACTAAACTCAGTCTTGAAATCAGGCTATTTACAAGGAATGGATTTAAAAATGTCTCTTCTTCATTATATATTATTCTTAATTTGGAATAGTGTGAACAAAGTTTTTCTTAATCTAGTTTTAAGTCGGATATCAAATTAAAACATTTGCAACAAGCCTAATGATGATTTTGATGTTTGAAGTGTTTTTCTTTAACTTGGCTTGCAAAAAAAATTAGTTTTCACAAGTTCTAATTCTGATATGGATGTCCTCTTGTCTATATTAACAAAAGCCAAAAGCTAAAATGCAGATATAAGCTGAGCAAAGGATGTGTTAGACACATCCACCCACTGATTTGTGAAAATGCTTTGCTAGAACTGACTCATGATTATATATATTTATAAATGTAAGTCTGTACCAGTTAATGAACAGAGAGATCCAAGTAGCTGAACTTGGTTCTGTCCAACAGCCAGTACTGTTGGTTCCAAGATGTTTTCATGCAACTACAAATCTGTAAGCATGGAGTCTGGGCTCCAGGTTTATGTTTTACACACCAACTATCAGAGCGCTGCCATTTGAGCATGATCAATATAACTTCCAGTAGATTTATTTAGAAGAACTTTGCCTATTTTTTTGGTCAACAATATATATATTTAAATAAAATACTCCCAATATCAGCACCTATTGGTACAAACATGGTGCAGTAAGGAGATGATGCTCAAATAATCTTAGTTTTATAGCAATCAAGACAAAATGTGGCAATTGGTAATTTTATTTAAATGTTTTTTGTACCATATTTAAAGTGTTTTTCGCAGTTCTGCTCAGCATTTTTACCCAAAAGGCCTCAGATTTTGCTCTTCTTTTATTAGGGGTGGGCGATACCAGGGGTTTTGTTATCGATCCCATACAAAGTAAATGCAAAGCTATCATCACCAATGCTGATGTCGATACGATAATTGTCATGTTCATAGAATAATTTTGTGATTTTGCCTTTAGATAATTACAATAAAACACAGGACAAAGATTTTAGAAAAATAAAAATGTTTTGTATTAACTGATTACAACAAAATAAAAATATGCAAAAAAAACTTTAATTGGAAACGAGCACAACAAAGAGGACTAAAAACTTACTCCAATTTGAAGACTTAAAACAAAGTGAATAAAAGATGTCACATTAGTATTAATCCCATCATTTTGGTATCAACAGTATCCACGCTTAGATCCATATGCCCACCCATATCTTTTATAGGGTTAAAGGTACAAAATAATGTCACAACCTCTGTCTTTTGTGTTTTAGACGTCCAGTGTGTGGCTGATTACGGTATTGGGATCACCTAGGTCTGGGGTTCCCAGTGTAAAAACTGGCTAGACTGAAACTCTGATGGGTTCTCTGTTCCCCATTTAACCACACATTTGTGGTTGATGAAGTGGGTTTCTCATAAATACTACTGATCGACTGAGTCATTTTCAGTTCTTAATATTTGGACTTGTTAGATTAAAAAAAACTATATACAGTGGGGAAAATAAGTATTTAGTCAGTCACCAATTGTGCAAGTTCTCCCACTTAAAAAGATGAGAGAGGCCTGTAATTGACATCATAGGTGGACCTCAACTATGAGAGACAAAATGTGAAATTTTTTTTTGAGAAAATCATTTTGTCTGACTTTTAAAGAATTTTTTTGCAAATAATGGTGGAAAATAAGTATTTGGTAACCTACAAACAAGCAAGATTTCTGGCTGTCACAGACCTGTAACTTCTTTTTTAAGAGGCTCCTCTTTCCCCCACTCATTACCTGTATTAATGGCACCTGTTTGAAGTCGTTAACAGTATAAAAGACACCTGCCCACAACCTCAAACAGTCACACTCCAAACTCCACTATGGTGAAGACGAAAGAGCTGTCGGAGGACACCAGAAACYGAATTGTAGGCCTGCACCAGGCTGGGAAGACTGAATCTGCAATAGGCAAGCAGCTTGGTGTGAAGAAATCTACTGTGGGAGCGATAATCAGAAAATGGAAGACATACAAGACCACTACTAATCTCCCTCGATCTGGGGCTCCACGCAAGATCTCAGCCCGTGGGGTCAAAATGATCACAAGAACGGTGAGGAAAAATCCCAGAACCACAAGGGGGGATCTAGTGAATGACCTGCAGAAAGCTGGGACCAATGTTACAAAGGCTACCATCAGCAACACATTACGACGCCAGGGACTCAGATCTTGCAGTGCCAGACGTGTCCCCCTGCTTAAGCCAGTCCATATCCAGGCACGTCTGAAGTTTGCCAGAGAGCATTTGGATGTTCCAGAAGAGTATTGGGAGAATRTCATATGGTCAGATGAAACCAAAGTAGAACTATTTGGTAAAAACACAATTCCTCGTGTTTGGAGGAAAGTGAATGCGGAGTTGCATCCAAAGAACACCATACCAACTGTGAAGCATGGGGGTGGCAACATCATGCTTTGGGGCTGTTTCTCTGCAAAGGGACCAGGACGACTGGTCCGTGTACATGAAAGAATGAATGGGGCCATGTATTGTGAGATTTTGGGTGCAAACCTCCTTCCATCAGCAAGGGCAATGAAGATGAAACGTGGCTGGGTCTTTCAGCATGACAATGATCCCAAGCACACTGCCAGGGCAACAAAGGAGTGGCTTCGTAAGAAACATTTCAAAGTCCTGGAGTGGCCTAGCCAGTCTCCCGATCTCAACCCCATCGAAAACCTTTGGAGGGAGTTGAAAGTCCGTGTTGCCCGCCGACAGCCCCAAAACATCACTGCTCTAGAGGAGATCTGCATGGAGGAATGGGCCAACATACCAGCAACAGTGTGTGCCAAMCTTGTGAAGACTTACAGAAAACGTTTGACCTCTGTCATTGCCAACAAAGGATATACAACAAAGTATTGAGATGAACTTTTGTTATTGACCAAATACTTATTTTCCACCATTATTTGCAAAAAAATTCTTTAAAAGTCAGACAAAATGATTTTCTCAATTTTTTTTTTACATTTTGTCTCTCATAGTTGAGGTCTACCTATGATGTCAATTACAGGCCTCTCTCATCTTTTTAAGTGGGAGAACTTGCACAATTGGTGACTGACTAAATACTTATTTTCCCCACTGTAGTTTTTGCTTAAATCTCTTTTTATTTATGGTTTTGAGCCTGGAATAACAAATGTAAACAAAATTTTCAAACTTGAATTAAAACTGACACCAAGACTAATCTTGAATCCTAATCTGTCTTTCCTCTCTGCCATGCAGTTACAAACATAACCTGAGGCTAATTAGAAATTGCATCTATTTTTGTCGTGGCGCACAGTCATCAGTCAATAAGTCCAGTTAATGAGGTTACTATCTGTCCTTCTCTGTGCAGTTGTACATTTGTTCAAACTCCCATTTTTGTTTCAAAGACCAGTTTATATAAAACAAACTTTACAGAAATGTGGACATTTGTTCAAACAAAGATGCCGACACAGCTGTGCAAAATAAAATCCAAGTCCTGTTGCTGAAGGAAACAAATCTTATCTAAGAAAATTAAAAAGCTATAAGTGAATATAATCAGCGAGTGCTTCTGTCACAGTTTCAAATGAGACTATATTCTGTTTAATAGCATTTTGACTCAAATTGTGTGTTTGGACACAAAGCATGATATGGGGGTGTAGTGGGACCGCAGAGCCTCCACGCATGATACTCTCTGCGTGTGACAACTTCCTGGAAAACAGTCAACAGTGGAGTGGATTTGTCTCTATGCTGCGTGGTGCCAAGAACAACAAAAGAGGGTAAAAATGATACAAGTCCTACATGGTTGCTTTTCTTGACAACTGACCTACTTACATTTCAAACAAAGTGCTTTATCTACACTAAAAACCTCCCACCATCCAACGACTTCTTACACACAGTAATAGTCATTTTACAACTTCTAACCTAAACTTCCTTCTCAGGTTGTAAAGGGGGTGGACCAGAATGAAGACTACATGGAGATGACGACTTCAAATACTTGAATGACAAAAAGAAAACAGTTGATGTCGCTGCAAAACTTACATAAATGGAGGAACAACGAGGAGGAAACAATACAGTGCTATACATCACTGTAGCCACGTTCATATGGACATAAGTAATCAGAACAAACAGCCAATTAGATCTGATTCAGCTTGATCATAATGAATTGTTAATCTGAATGAGAGGAGGGGTTTATGCTGATTGATAAACTGAAAGTCGTGCATATAAACACTTATTCTGATCATGTCATTCTGGTTGTGAAAACTGAACTGTGCAYCTGCTGTCTTCCTTATGTATTTCCACCTGGCTAGATGCTAATGTGTCAGGGAAGCGCACTGGTCAGTTAGCGATACAACATTTCTATTAGAAATTTTGAAAAAGCTCAAAATTATCTAACACCTTGATGGTGGAAAGTGTAGGAACAGGAAATTATTTCAGCCTTTATGTTCATCACAGAAGTAGATTTTTTTTCTTCTGTGTTTAGGGAAAGTTTACAACTCTGCGCATGTCAGTACTTCTCTTCTGTATAAAAGCCTGGTGCATGTAAACACTCATCATGATCAGATTAATTTTGTGCCCAAACATACAGTACATTTGGATTATTTAATCCGAATACAGAATTTTGCACATGTAAGCAGTTAATGATTTGTTGATGCGAAGATAGAGGGAGACTGAGTAAATAGACAGATGAGGCAGATGAATGATGAAAGACAGCTGAATTGATTGGGGAGTGGCAACAGGTGAGAGGCGCTGATTGAGTGGAAAAACACAGAACTAACTGAGGGAGGTGATGAGAAATGACAGGGAACACTGAGGAGCTAGACAAGTATAACATACGGGGAAGAAAACTAAACCAAAAGGACAGAACGTGAAAACAAGAGAAATCAAAAAAGGGACAAGCAAAACCAAACACAGAGAAAACTGTGAAACTATAAGAAAAACACAAGGATTCTAACACAGGAAGTGAGTCAAACATGAAGGTCAGAGGCACCTTTCCTGTATGCATATTGTATAAAAATGTTAGAAAAATGAGCAGGTGATTGGAGGTCACATTTACCAGTTGATTGATTCTTGATTAGGTTTGTCGCTGATTGAAAAAGAAATGTGAACAGATAGTTGCAGCAGTGTCAAAAACAGTGAAAAGTACAAACAGCAGAGGGCTCAGAACCTTTTAATCATCATCTTAGATTTTAGTAGCTACAGATTTGTTTAAAAAATGTAGCAAGGTCAATTACCTTGGGGCTCTGATGCTGTTGAACCAAAAAKCACCCCTGCTATAAAAGGCACTGTGTTTATAAAAAATAAATGTTTTGGGGTGTTTTAACACAGGTCACTGCTCAGTTTACTATATTCAGTTCTGGCCTGATCTGATTATTTATAAAATGGTAATAAATTGGCCTAATTATTCAGAGAAAAGAGCTGGCTAATTTTCTCTACCTTTCTCTGTACAACTAGCCTGGCCCTTGCCTTCCTCTGCAGTTCCGCTCAACTCTAGTTTCCCTTCACTGCTCCGTCTGGGACTTCTCCCATAGACAAGGATTTCGCTGGCAGATTTTTAGCCGGGCCAATCAGAGGAGAGAACGTCAATTTTCTGCGCAGTGTCTGCTTGTAGTTTATTTTACCTGGGCCAATCAGCAAACAGAAGGCGGAGTTTTGAACAACGTCGATTTTCTACACAGTGTCTGCTTGTAGTTTATTTTACCTGGGCCAATCAGCAAACAGAAGGCGGAGTTTTGAACAACGTCGATTTTCTGCGCAGTCTGCTAATTATTGTAGCATACGGCGGTGGAGGAAGTGAATGAAGCCAGTCTGTGTTGATAAGGCTTCCAAATTCATATAAATTTGTCTGACAAAGCAGCAGCTCTCATTTACAGTCATATAAATGAGTAAAATACCGAGCCAAAAATACCGTTTGGCTCGGTATTTTACTCCTCTCAGTGGGGTTGTTTACAGCACACGCGATTTCCGGTTAGCTTCTTAGCTTAGACTCCTTCACAGCGACAACACACACATGCTTCAGTAGAGGCCACGCCTCCTGCAAGAATCGCTTCTCTATAGCAGASAGTCCAGACCCTAGTATGAAACAAAGTGAAGGACAGGGTCTGTTTTTTTACCAGGCTACTGTACAACCCAAATGCCAATGAAATTTGAATGTTTAAAACAGATAGAAAAATGCCATGATTTGCATATACAGTATTTTTCAACATATATTCAGTTCAATACACTACAAAGACAAGATATTTAATGCTTAAGCAGATAAACTTAACTGTTTATTCTTTGATATTCATTCATTTTGAGTTTGATGACTGCAACAACTTGGGACAATTGATGAATACTAAAAAAAAAACCCTGTTCAACATTTTTCAACATATTCACCTGAGCATTCCACAGATGAACATGTTGAGAAGGTTGTTCTTAAACTGTTGGACTATTTGCTCGTGTAGTTCACAAAGTGGTGAACCTCGCCCCACCCATGCTTGTGAATGACTGAGCCCTTCGAGGATGTTCCCTTTACACACATGACACACACCTGTTTCCAGTTAACTTGTTCACCTGTGGAATGCTCCAAACATGTTTTCTAAGCATTCCTCAACTTTTCCAGTCTTTTGTTGCCCCCGTCCCAGCTTTTTTAGGAACATGTTGCAGGCATCAAATTAAAAATGAGTGAATATTTGCGAAAAAAAAAAACAGTTTTTTTTTATTTGAATATTAAATATCTTGATTTTGCAGTGTATTCAACTGAATATAGATTTAAAAGGATTTGAACATCATTGAATTCTGTTATTTGTTTCACACAACTTCACTGGAAATGGAGTTGTATTTCTGCTCTAATCTTTGTTCAGACTCACCAGCTCACACAAACACTCAATACTGAATAAAAAAAAAAACGAATGTTTTCAACAACGTCCTTGTTAGTCCACATAAAAATAATTACTCTTTAAAGCAGTGTTTCCCAAAGTTGGGGTCGGGACCCAAAGTGGGGTCCCGAAACATCAAGGTGGGGTCCTGAAAAGATTTTCTAAATTAATTACATTTTTGCCTTAGTTGTTACAAAGGAGTGAGGTTAGTATATTTAAAATGGATAAATGTAGTATAAAAATATTGTTACTATGCCCATGTTTTGTTGACCTGATACAAATGTTTATCATCCAAAAATAGTTGGGGGCACAGGTCTCTGCTACTGTTATTTTGTGGGTCAAAAGCTGAAAAGTTTGGGAACCACTGCACTTTGGTTCCCAAAGTTGGGCTTGGGACCCAATTATGGATCATGAAGCACCTTGGATAATCTCCAGAAATCAATTTAAAGGGTAATAAAATAATTGCTGATGTAATATTTTCCCTATAATTATTACAAAAACACAAAAAAGTAAAAACAAGTATTTATATTTGTGTAAAGCTGTTTATATTGTCAAAAAGCCTGTGTTTTTAGGGTTATTAACGAAGTTCATGTACTCAGACCAGTAATATTTGGGGTCACACGTTTTCGCCATAGATAGTTTGTGGGTCAGAAGATAAAAAGTTTGGGAACCACTGCTTTAAAGTCTACCTTTCATTTCTCACATGCACACATTGTCTAACTTTGTGTTTGAACCACTGACAGTCTTCAACAATTTCCACAGAACAACAAAGAAAAAAGGGGTCAGATGCTGTGGGACTGCGGTGTTTATGCTGAAAGGGACCTCTGCATGTAACAGTTTCCAAGAAAGCATTAGTGTTTGAGTGAATTTGTATGTTTTATAGTAAGAAAACAAATAGCAAAAAAAAAAAAAGATACAAATCCCACATGGCTGTTGTGCTTGACAAGTGACCCACTTGCACGTAAACATATCCTCTCATTTGCATCGAAAGCCTCCCTAACTCCCACCACCAGCTTCTCTGCACACACTTTGCTCCTCCATCTCTCAAGCTGATGTCACTTCATTCCTCCTCTGTTGACATTCTTCACCTGTCTGCTCTCTGAGATCCGCAGCTCCTCTCCTCCAGCAACAAAATGTCCAGAGAGACTCAACTACAGCACTCACAGGTCCTTGGATTCAAATTTCAGAGTAGGAACGACTCGCATTGCCTGCTAAATCTAAGCTGACGTTCGCCTACTAAACAAACCCGATGAATCAGTTGCATGTTTGTGTTTAGGAATTATTTAATACCCTGACGCCTGCAGCACAACTGTTAATTGGGGTTTTATTGAAGTCAGGTGTGCTGGAACGGCTGATCAGCTGAGCCTGCATGTTAAAGCAGGTTCAAAGCAGATGGAATAGGAAACTATTGTTTGCTCCTACACTCCAGATGCACCTACTGACCAATAAATAAATAAATAAATAAATAAAAGGGGGGAAAAAGTGAAGCAACAAGCAGGATGTGCTGGAGGTCATTTGGTTCACAAACAAACCAGCGATGGGTTTGGAAAGAACTCCATTTCCAAGAGGCTGGCATGTCTCAGACAGACACCAGAGGACAGGAAGTGGTGACACCCAGAGATGTATTTTTTAGAAACATTAAACAGCATTACCAACTCTTTTTAAATGGTAAATGGACTGTATTTATATAGTGCCTTTCTATCCATCCAGGATACTCAAAGCTCTTCACACTACAATCTGTGTCCTCATTTATCCATTCACACAGCACTCTATTAGGTCTCTACAAAGCTAACATGTACAATCATCTATGGAGACTAATCACTGCCAATCACATTCATACACTGATGGGACACACATCAGAGGCATTGGGATGAAGTGTCTTGCCCAAGGACACAACAACTGAGACAGCTGGACGGGGGATCGAACTGGCAACCTTCCGGTTCGAGGACGACTCCCCTAACCACTCTGCCACAGCCGCCCCTTTATACAGTTTAATGAGTTGTGAATCGTTTTTTGAAAGAGGTCAGGTGTTTGTATCGTCCAATAGCCCAGCATCTGTGGCATACAGTTATTTACTTTAATTTATCCAGGGAAATTCCATTGATAGCACAGATCTGTTTTGCAAGGGAAGCCAGGACCTGTCATGTTTTTTGGTTTGTGGGAGGAAACTGGAAAACCTGGAGAAAACCCACCCAGAAAGGGAATCAAACCCAGGACCCTCTTGTTGTGAGGCATCAGTGCTAACCACTAATCCATCATGTTGGAACTGTAAGATATTTTGTAAATGAATTTTACGAACACTCATTTTATGCTTTGTGCTGGATTGTAATCCTTTACTTAATACAGTAGGAGAAACAAGTCTATTTGTCCCCCATTGCCCCRCAAAACATGTACAATAGGTTGCCTTCAGGCCCAGGCCTCCCTTGAAAAAGAGCTCTGAGATCTCAATGGGACTTGCCTGCTTAAATAACAGTAAATAAATAAAAATAACTGCCGAGGCGGGGGACATAAAAAGCTCTCTGTCCGTCCAATCATCTTATGAGATGATTTAAATAATGAAGGCCTGTGATGATTCCAACAAAACTGCTAACACTGGGTCAATACTGAATGTCCAAGCCTTGGTGATGTTCAAAAGGTCATGTGATCCAAGATGGCCGCCACCATAGCCGAACCTTATATCACATAAAAATGGCAGTAGCTCAGTAACAAAAGCAGCTAATGAGCTGAATTATTTTTGTAAGTAAATCGAAGTATATACCAACACATAATGAGCATTTGTAGATTGCAAGAGATCTCGCAATAATATGGGGACATCACACTCTGCTACCTTTGGCCATTTTTACTCTGCATGTGCGATGGGGGACATCAGCAATGCTTGGTGTTGAGTTTTATCTAGATAGTTTTAGTGTTCGTTTTATAACTTACTTACTTGTTTACTATGACATCATATCCGGGGTGTGACCAGGTTTTCCATAAACATTGTAAGAACACCTGATCCTGGGCCATTTTGTCAGAATCTCTAAGGCAGAGGGGTTCGGTTGGGATGGACCACAGCGCTGTGACGGGATAAAACTTTATAAGTCTGCCAATAAACATACAGGTCTGAGTACTGGACCAGATTCTTGCACCTGATTTGGGGTCTCATTGTACACGATACTTAGCACAACTAATGAAGTGATCTACACAAGTCCTGAGGATTTCGTTAACCAAGACCACAAAGAATTGTTGTACGAGATCTGTGCACCTGCCATCCAAACACAGATACTGCATTTGTGTCTCGACCAGCAACATCTGGACTATGGTTCTTCATCCCATATGTAGATTCTTATTAACACCAGAGTAGAAATGGCTGCGTTTGGAGCTGTGCTGTAACCAGACTGTTCAGTGATAAATCTGTTTTGCGTTAGTACAGATGACCACTGCGTGGAGGAGTTGAAAGAAGAGGACCAATCTTGACAATGTTTGAGACACACACTGTCATATCCCCTGGCACTGTGGTGTGGCCAGACGTCATGTTGAGGTCTTCCCGAGGCCATCCAGCCCCCTGATCATTCCCTAATCAAACATGTGGGATCKACATAAAAGTCTGTTCCAACTCTGTGCTGATCTGTCGGATCTCATTTACAGCCGAGGTGGACTGGCTCGCTGCAGGACAAGATAAAACAGCTGTAGGACTTCGTTCTACACCAAATTATGACTTAAATCCAGGTCTGAGGACATTCCAAACACCGACAAGGGATCAGCAGTGTACCCATACTGCCAGCTCTTATCCATTGGATACTGTCGTCGTTGCACTGAAGCTTTTTTTATGGGTCAGCGAGTGTAATTTAAGCTCTAAGATACAATGTTCAAAGGCAATAATGTTCAAAAACACGGTTCATTTTCCTCCGCTTACTGGAGCAGTGACAGAGAAAGAAAATGAACAAACAGCTGTTCTGGATTTTCCTCGGTTGTGTTTGCAGCAGAGTATCTTCAAGTTTCAGAAAGCAAACCTCTTTTAAAGATTTTTTCCCCCAGCAATGACACCTGGACCCGAACAATAAAAATTACAAGGCCAAAGACATTCTTTTGTTTTGTTTTTTTTGAAGACGGGGAATAAAATAGCTCAAAACTACAGAGACATAAAAGAGAGTTCCAAGTTCTTGATTTAGTGTCTTTATACGTAGAACTGCATAGTTTTGCTATGTTTAAAAAATATACCCCTCTATAACTCACCCTAAAATTGGAAATCCAATGCATAATTGGTAGGTGTTGGGTAGTGTGTCATTTTTATTAGCCATTTTTCCAGGAGCTGGCTCACAGGCATCTGGTGATTAACCTCTAGATGTCCTCTATTAAATAAATCCAGACAATAATTGGAACAAGGTGTACCTCTACACCATCTATGAACCACCAGCAATCAGCTTTCAGATATAACAGTCTACAGACTACAAATCCTAATTAGAAAATAATGGTTGAGTACGAAACAAGATCTGTCAGGACAAGTGTMCCCTATTGTTATCTTTTCTTCTACACAGAGCACCTCCAAGGTGGTTTTTCATTGTCATTTATCTGCTGATATTTTGACTTTTATTAATGTTTTTAACTCCAATCTAAGGAGGTTACACATTCCTCACTACGTTGATCCAAATTCTCCACTGCAGCCATCAAATCCAGCTGAACATTTTCTCTGCAGRGATTAAAGCCTGGACTTGGGTCCTCCTATCCTAACCTGTTTCTCCTTTCACGGCCCCCTTCCTGCCTCCATGCCTCTCTAGACAGAATGATAATACAGGCCTAATCCCCCCTCTTCTCCCAATCCTTCCGTCAAATGAAAGAAAGGATATAAGCACATTACAAATCTCATTACTAGGCTTTAGGTATGCCTCTGTGCTGCATACAAGCACCTCATCAGCTGCTTACAGTAGGTGAAAGTGAGTGAACAAAAGTGTTGACGGAGAGCCGGTTCAGTTAAAAGTGTCTGTGGGTTTAATGCATTTTTGTGTGCTTATTTTCTTGTAGCAAGTGGGATGGGTATTAATGGCTTAAAACAAAACAAAAAAAGCACAACCAAGGTGATAAAAATGCGCCCGTGTAGGAAAAAAAAACACTGATATCTCATCCCACTGAATTTCATTCCACCGAGCGTGTTTTTAGTTGTCTGATTTTATTAGTCACGCTTGATTATGATTCATATTATTCACATTATTTTGCTGTAAATTCGTGTTTATGGGGCGTGCTGGGTAACTGTGCTCAGGCAGTGGAAAGTGCTGATGAACATGTCAGATTAATGCAGCTCATTGTTTCGGTGCTTTCAGAAAGGGGGCAGGTGACTAAATTCAGCTCACAAAATGAAACAAAGCAGCAGCAGAGGGAACAAAACGAGCACTGCAGAAAAATGACAGGTTGTACATAATCTGATATACTGGTTTTGCTTCAAGGAGTGGCTTTTATACAATAAATATGCCCATTAAATTCTAAATTTAGATAATTTATTTTGCCTTTTTAAATAATATATACACTAAGAAGAAAATTAACTTTGTAAAATCTCCAATGAAAAAAAATAWATTACTGGGTAAATTTTCATTCCTCAATACTGGTCGAGTTGAGAACAGTATGAATGCTTTTGGGTTTTTTTTTATTTTAAAACTTAGAATATGGTTATATTTTATATTTTAGTAAACTGCTGACAGAAGGCCTGTTAGAAATGGTTTCTCTTGTTACAACATGTAGGCAGTAGATGCAAAATCCATTAAGTAATCTGAAAAACCAAYGTCAGCTACTAACGACTCAAGCTGATGCGAGTCATTTTTGGAACCATCTGCTCTGTCTGTTTCAACTTCTTGCTTGCCAAACTTCTTAAATGTAACCAAAGATTATGAGTTTGTGTTTACTTGGACCAATTCAAACCTTAATATTTCACCATTTTTTCCAAAATGGAATCATAAATAAAGTCCAACATTTAGAAAAGTTAGAAAAACTAAATGAGCAGAACATTTCGATAAATGAATATCCATACGCACAAAGTACAAAACTGTAAAAAACATAAGCAAAATTAAAAAAAAAACCCCAGGAAGACCATTGTGTGAATGCTGAATCAGCAATAATTCATACATCAGGGAAACTGTAACGCTGCTGACTCCACTCCACAATAGTACCTTTTGCAGATTTCAATAGCATGCTAATACTGATAACTGTGCTAAACCTGCACACAATAATTACATTATAAACGTTTCCATCAACTTCCATCCTGAACACAGTAGTAAAACACTGCATGACTGTACAAAAATTCAATATGATGCTGTRGTTGAAAATAAAGAGGAAGAAAAAAGAACTCCACAGAGCTCCACTCCAGAGACTTGAAGTAGCTGGAAGAGCTCAGAGAGCAGATTGGTTGTTGGCCTTTGCTGGTGCGGAGCAGAGAGGGAGAAGTGGAGAACTTCTGCCTTCACAAACAATGAGCTGTGATCACAGTTCAGCAGAGCACTCCGGGCTACAAACCTTTTCATCCCACAGTGCCAAACAAAGCCCGGTTAGGAGGGCCTTTTCTGCCCAYGGCTATCGGACTGCTCGACAGCTCATTTGTCATTTGGTGGGCGCCTTTATCCAAAGAGTCCTATAGATTCACAAGTGTCTACATTTTCAGTAATGGCGCCTTTCGAAAAATGAAACCCTTCACCCTTTTCTGTGGTACTTCCTTTTTATTATGGTATGAATTGGATAGGGGTGATGAGTTGTGATGTTAATGTCAAAGCTCAGTGAGATGGTCGCATAACTCAACATGTGTTTACAGTTTTAATACTGAGAATAATTCAAGGGCCTAGTATTAGTTGAAGAAATTTATAATCGCCACCACCTTTTATGGCCCAGTTTTAAATCATCTTGTGTTAAGTGACAAAGCTGTAGCCATTTCTGGTTAGACTGGTTAGAAATCTCATGACATCCATGAAGATGTCATGTTCAGAAGACGAGTTCTGACTCTTAGCTTTTACCAAAGTTTAGATTAGTGTCTGTAAAACTGATGAGTTAGTCATGTTGGCGGCCATCTTGCTTCTGTTTATTATATATTTTTGGCGACAGATGTGGGAGAAATTATCCACATTTATTCATAATTAAATGCTGGAATACATCAAACTACAGATMCTACACAGCCAAAATTTGTCTRGTTCAGTTCTGGCTCACAAAATACACGAAAGCTAACACTGGGTGTATATACCGCAAAGAATGACGGCCCTTTGGTGGCCCAGATGTGGTTTCCCAGAGGTGGTTCATCTATGGACCAACACCACATGAACCAAACCACAAACGAGGCCAGTGGCATGCCATCTTAAAGGTGACATATCATGCAAAATCCACCTTTTTTTAAGCTGTACAACATTTTGTTGTACTTTGAGTCTCTAAGAATGCAGAAAATTTGAATTTAACCTCTCCTGGTGCTGCAAAGATACATTTATATTCTGTTTGGGTCATATTTTCCAATCCGTTCAGTTTTCTTTAGTTTCTATTACATTTTTCTGAGCTATTATATCAAATTATCTGTGATGGAACTGCCAAATTAGGTCTGGACTAGCCAACTACAATTTGGTGGTTCTAGATTAGACTCTGGGTCTGGGTCAGACTCTGGCTCCAACATGTAAGGCTGGATGGACAAATCGTCTGTTGTTGACATCTTTCAAATTGTAAATAAAATGTTTCTGCAAGCTAGAAAACATTGCCCCTTTTACTCAAACTGGAGTGGACCGGTCTGGAAGCCGGAGGGGGGCGGGGCTTGAAGCATCTTAAAGGAACAGTAACAAAACCAGCTGCTTTGAGACACACAGCAGAAAAGTGGTGAAAAGGAGCTGGTAAAGTTAAAATGAGGAGGAATTCAAACAAAAGCATTGTATTCCTACTCTATAAAGACCCCAACTGAAGGATTTAAATGTGAAAAGGAAGGATTTAAATCCATGATATGTCTACTTTAAAACAGCTCCATCATGACCAAACCTGGCCCACACTTTATGGATGTGTTTAAGGCTTCAACAGAATCAAATTTATACATACCCATTGTGACAGGAGGGACAACAGGGTCTATCGATGAGGGCTTTGCCTTGACCGGGATGGGTGTGGTTGGTCCATTTACCATCACATGACCTGGAAACCAGTAAAGGAGAAATCACTTTAAACAAAACAACCATTGCTTCTGCCCRTTATAGTTCCAGTTTGGATATTCATTTGAAAGATCATGATTAGGGTTGGACTTTGTTTGAATTTGAACAATTCCAGGAGAATCAAAACTTCAGTCCCGGTTCCAACCAATACTCTGWGCCCGACCCCATTCATGATTTTAAATCTAATATATTTCTTCCACACAGGGGTTTCTGGAAGACATTTTATTTACACCGTTCATATCAGAGGATAGGGCGTCACCTCTTGAATAAATAAATAAATCCCTCATCCACAAATATCCAGAACAATTCCCCTCTTTAGCTTCTAAAAAGGTAATCCATTTCACATCTCAGAAAGCACAAACACAATCCTCTGATCCAGATGGTTGCAGAGTTATTAACCTTTATTTTCTGCTTACACATACCTGCTTTTGTGTTGAGGTTTAACATTTCAAGCAGAGTAAACGTGCTGTGAAGTAAAGCTCCTTCAGTGTAGTTACTATTTGATCATGATGGTGTTTTACTGGAACATCTGAGGACTCGCACACTTACCCAGGTAGTGCAGCAGCTTCTGGGCTCGGTTCTGAGTGGGCTTGAGGTTGAAGAGTTCRGGGTTCTCATCGATGAACTGGGTGTCCACGGTGGAGTGCAGGAACTGGTTGTTGGAAAAGACATTCTGGAGGAACGGGATGTTGGTCTGCAGACAGGAAGACAAAATAGTTGGGATTAGCTTTTATTAAAAACTTTTTTTAAACATTTCATGCTCAAACTTTCGTCACCTTCAATACAAACATCCAACTAGAGGCTGCAGTTTTGTATTTGACAAATATTTGCTCGATGTTCAGGGAAATAGAACGCACTGGTAAACAAACAGCAGCTTCACAAAACTTCGCTAGAGTTCTGACAAAAATATGCACCGTCTTTGCAACATAAACAAAAACTGTACACACTTACAGAGAAACTTAGTTGGCCAAATTAATTACATTTCTTTTTTTCCCCAATGTTTGCAACTAAATAATCATTGAACCAAATAAACTATAGATGAATTATCAAGAAAAGGGAGAATGTGTGGAARAAAACTGAAGATAAATAACCATTTCAGAACTTAACTTGTTCCTGTTTTTGACTAAAACATTTTTTTAGATTTGTCATATTCTGGATGACAGTCCAATAGGGTTGATTCAAACAGGTAATGTTAAACTTTTTGTATATGTTGAGAAAGATGCTTTGCTAGAATCACAWWWWWTTTTAGCTTAGAATCTGTAAAACAGACTGATTTATGGCAGCCATCTTGAATTAAGTTGACTCCAAACAAACAGTTGWATACGTGCATCCAATTCTTTGAAGTTTGATTAAAATCTATTCAATCATGAGATCTTTTTATAAAGCTTCAGACAGATGAAAACACATTTTTCCTTCTGTGGTCCTGAACACAGAACTASTAAATATGAATAAAAATGCAGTATATCACAGAAGCGGTTCATTGGAAGTTGTTATATTTGACAAAWCTAAACCAAACACTTCAGGAGTCTCCTGCTTTCCGACAGGCAGCCCACAGCCAACATCATGAAGACTTTTATCCCCAGCCTGTGTTTAGGCTGTTTATTTGTTCGTCTTTAAAAATTACTGCAAAGAGTCCTTAGTGTCCCAGGCTCCTGGTGGAGAATTTTTATTAATGTCACAATAAAACTGAATAAAACCCCTGCATGTTTTGTGAGATAATCATATCCCCAGCAAGGGAAAAAAGGTTTTATTTCCTGAGATATATGGGAATAAACATAAAATAACATCATATTCTCAGTCTCCTGCTACAAAGAGCAGAGATGGAGAGGACACAAAAAGGGAGAGCAGAGGGACTCACACGGTTGTGCTGCACTGCCAAGCCTCAGGCAACAAGCTGTGGACCAAAACAAAAAGCTCAGTGCTGTAACTGCACCAATGCTTCAAAAACAGGCTGACATATTCTCCTGCATTYACAGCATCTGCTAACAATAACTGCTCCTTTAGACACACTGCTGCTCCATGTACTCATGTCCAAGCAGGGACATGAGATCACGGTTTGCATTTTAATGGTTGATAAAGGATTTCTTGATTTGTTTTTAATTTCTTTATAATTGGATGATAAATTTGTTTAACACCAACTSTGTTAGCTAGCTAGCTATCTAGTCCGGTTAGCTATCAGTAACCACTGACTAAAGGCATCAACGCATGCGTCAGAAGATTGACCACTGTGGTACGATTGGACGCCATATTGGAARGGGCGGGCTGTCAAAATAAAYAATTTATCATGGCTACATTTCCAYGTTTAACTGCATWTAAATATTACTTTTTCATTGGTTAGCTTCTGTCTATTAAAAACATTTATTGCAAACATGTACCTTGTTTTTGCCTGATATAATGTTACAACATTCAGCTTTACCAGCTAACAGTAAGCTGTCCTCGCCCTGAACAAAATGGCTGCTCTCTCTGTCTAAAAAGTCACGAGATAGCACYTCTAGTCAAGATACCTCATTGGCAGTAATTGTAAGCTAGTCGGACTAACTAACAGTAACTCTTTTAGCGATCAAGATCAACACAGCTGTGGTTTCCTTTCACCTTGAAGCTGGAAAGGTAAAGATCCAGAGATTGTTTTCTTTGGATCAATGGGAATAAAATGACTAATCTTTTTTTTTTTAGTAATCCAAACAGTGTTGCAAATAGATGCAAAAAGACAGAACCAACAGACTATTTCAGCTGCTGTTCCTGACTGACATGTTTTCTATCTTTAACTCCACTTTGCATTATTTTCCCAGCACCTCACATCTGTTTTAGTCTCATTGTGCAGACAGCATGCTTCCACAAGGTGTGCTGTTTAACAATCGCATCGATTTACTGTCCGTACAAATTCCTCTGCTGTTCCATAAAACACAGTCTGTTTTCAAACCCACTAASTGTTTTAATCTGTTTTTATACAAACTTTTTTTTATTTCAGTTAGTTTATTTACATGAACAAARACATTTTAAATCGTTTCTCTGCAACGAGCATAACTTACCCACCTCACAGACCAACAAGTGGACTGTAGTGAAGTTTAATTAATAACCAACTGAGCAGAAAAGTGATCGTTTTTATTTATTTACCTTCACACTCGTGATGTTGCACGTTTTTTTGTCCTTGTTGCTGCCTCTCAGTTCTTAAAAACCCAATGCTGCGTGTGCATAAATTGAGATCAGATACATCTTGTCGATTCTGAGTGGATTTTGTCGCTGATCTGTTGGTTCTCCTACATGWGTGTTTGTTCACTCCTCAGGCAGTCTGTGTTCTGATCTTGGCTATGTYCTGGCCTGTGGTTAAGGCATGACGGATGGAGACAGGGAGACACGGGAGGAGGGCAGATAAAAGAATGACCTGACAGATCTCCTATCATACTTCTAATCACTGAAAAACAAAACAAAAAAGGAGCACGGGAGTGAATGTTCACAGGGTGGACAGGGACTACGTGCCTGCTGTTTTTGGAACAGAATGTTTCTGTTGGGRAGTATGCTTCTTCGCAGAGTATATTTACATTTTAATGAGATTCTAGACACTGTTTTAACAAACTGTGTGCTCTGTTAGATCACAGAAATGTTTGGAGGTGGTTTTAGGCCACAAGCTGTAACACTCAGCCTTATTTTGGGAGACTTTTGAAAGACGATTTATCTCTGTGAGCTCTGAATAATCATCTTAGAGTCATCTTAAGGCAAACAAGTGTTAGTAAAGGAGAGGAGACTTGTTTTCTTCCCCAAACCATTTAACAGGGCTGCACAATAAATGGACGCAACAACTTGTGGATCGTGATCAAATTTGTGGGTGCTATTGGGAAAGGGTAGTATTGTTTACGYAGCTGTACCAGGGTTTCCTCCAGTGTATTATAGCCCTGGTGGCTCCATAGACTTTACCTTGTCTTTGCTTTTTGCGCCACTGAACTTTGAGACAAGAGGATAAGTGGCTAGGACCTAGCATTAGCAATGTAGCACTCAGCTACCATGGCATCATCATTGAAAACATTCCCCCCTCAGSTTATAAACAGTACCGCCGGCCTTAGCAAGTTTTATAGTGCAAACCCTGATTTTTTTTGCACAATGCCGTTGTTAATGAGAATCAAACAAAGATTTCACCTAATCCCAGAAYTCCAGTGTGCGCTCAGACGCCTTTGAAGAGAGTGAGTGACAGCACAGTACCTTAGACTAAAAAACAAAACATGGAGTACTTTAAATGAACAGTAAAAGTGTACTGAATACTGTGCAGTCCAGTCTTTCCCTCCACTCCCGATTTATCGCTTCCAAAGCGAATGCAAATGTAGAATCTGACTTGAACCTTCAGATTATGAACATCAAAGCTCATTGCTGATTTGACTTTYTATGTTTTTTTGTTATTTATGACAGAGCGTTGTGTCCTGGTGGTGCATGTCTGCCTCGTTGGACGTTTGTTTCCCCACTTTTTAGCTAGTTTTTGTGATTCCTCCATACTGGTTTTGTAGCTAYGAGCTAAATGCAAACCCATGGCACCACCAGCAAAAAATTACCAGGATGATGTCAGTGAGAACCATCTATATTAGAACAACATAACACATATTATTATTGTTAAATGATTCAAAGACCAACTCTTGATTAACCCAAATTTAACACACACAACGAATAAAAATTTTACAAGTTGTATAAAATATGGTACTATAATGTAACAGGACCTTTAGATACAATAACTTAAAATTCAAGTACCATGCATTTTTTTCTCTTGTCGATAATTCGTTTGGCCAATGAGATGAAAGCTCACTTCCTAACAAGCCCACAAACAAACAAAAACTGTGGTTAAAGCTTGTTTCTGGGACGTCGTGTTGAATTTAAAGTTAATTTTTTTAAAGCTTCACTTTTTTTCCTCCCTTCTCACCTTTTTACCTTTACCGTGAGCTGAGTCCTTATGGAACATCGACGTGTTACAGTGTAGAGTTTGACCTTAGCCTCGACCCTGGATTGCACCAGACGACGTGTTGTCCAGTCAGATCAGTTTCAGTTAAAAACAACTGTCTGCTTCAGGTGCAGGTGTAAATTTTTCAACTCAGGATTGTATCGAATCTCTTAATGAAAATGCAAAACTTAAGGAAATTGGCTATTAAAACCATATTTTTGTATGTTAAAAACAAGGCAGTGGTATTTTTATCTGAACTGGGTCCAGTTTTTGAAACAGGAATTTAAGGCTCAAAGATTCTTTGTAGTCTGTTTCTTATCATTTCAAACTTGTGAAATTTAAACAATGTAAAAAATAAGGCTCTCCAGWTTGTACTGCAGTAGCACCAACCTTTTATTTCTCACTATAATCATGTTGTTTACTCACCTGCCAGGTGTTATGAAAAATGACACCCAATTCCACAGCAGACAGATTGACAACATGAACTAACAAGGGGCATTTTTTTATTTCAATCAGATGTCCAGGATGTGTTTGAATATCAAGATGTAAATAATACAAAATTTATTGCATTATTATTCAGGATCAGAACTTCCAAATAATTGAAACAATTGTCATCATGTGCATCACAGATTATTGTACCGTGCTACACAAATTGCTTTGTTTACTGAAATCTACCAGTCAAACTAATAWKAAGAGTTGGTTCAAACATGGGCTGCAGCTAATAAATGCTTTAATTATTAGGTAACATTAAATAACCTGTCAAATAAAGGCAAAGCCATGAAGGTATTCATATCACATACACTTTATACACAAGAGTTTTAGTCTGCAATCATTGTGTGTCAAGCCTTAAATTAATGTTCTGTGCTTTATGTGACAATTTCATGTGATTTTTGTCAAACGTCTCCCTCAGAGTTGGCATTGGGAACGACTTAAGACTCAGTCAAATTTTAAAGACATGCACTTTGAAGATGGAATTCAACTGGAAGTCTATTTTAGGTGTTTATATAATGTAATGTTAACAAAATGATCAAATATATGACATTAGCTATTTAGACAAAAAATCATAAGTTGTTATAGCTTAACTATCTGTAAATTTTAGTACTTTTTAAAGKTTTTTCAGCTGGGATGGAGTACTTAAATTGGGCTGGCTCTAAAGCTTAATCATTAAATGTACATTCAATGTTTATTTACCAAACATTTTATTAAAATACTGCAGTGGTATTATGGAGATATTTTGCTAAAACAGTTGCCTGCTAATAGTTAACGACAAATTTTCAAACAAGATCTGCTGCGCTTGTTTAGTYCTCAGTGTATGTTAGTGATCAGTGTTGGCAACACCGAATTTTATCTCAGTATCTCTCAAATAAACCAACTTAGGTCAGTTGGCTGTGGCGGCCATCTTGCATTTAGTTGACTCTCAAAGTTAATCTATAAAATTCTAAATTATAATTTAAAGTATTGATAAATATGTAGCTGTACTATTAATTACCAATAATTCTAAACAGTCTCATTAAAAATGTGATATTTTGCTTCAGGCCTAAATTACTCCCAACTCAGGGCAGAGAAGTCATAAAACAAACGTTGGGGATGAACCGACTGCTTATTGAGAACAAATTCATCAACATTAYATATTTATGCTGATAAGTTGAATAAATCAGACATGAGAACAAAAATTGAAATTTGAGGTCCCTGTGAATTAAAATTGTTTCAAATTGGTGAAAAGTGTCGACTTGCTCCTGTGCAAGCAATAATTTGCATGAAAATGTTTTCAGCATCCAACACAAACACATCCAGTGCAACCTAATGTTAGCGTATGTACTTGAACTCATAATGAATAGTCTTTGGAAGTGGAAGGCCTAATCATCTCTAGCAGGAAAGTGTGTGTTTAGCATGCTGTGAGAAAGCTCTGGGAGCTGCAGCAGAGTGGATGTTTCAGGCCTACCAAACCGAGGAAGGCCCCCCGAGAGTCTGAGACTAAACTGAGGGCGGCACGAAGACTGATGGGAAATACAGGAAGAGATGATAAGTGGTAGGAAAGAAGAGTTCAAAGTGTGTGCGTTGCGTATCGTGACCAACACAGGAGGAAACGCTGAGGAAGTGAGGCTGTCGGTGTGTGTAATCGCTACAGGCAGCATGCTAATGATCACATTGATCTGCTACAGCAGAGAAAAAGCACAAATCTTTGTGTATTAATGGTGTCGTTGTTCTCGTTTCATTATTTCCAAGCTTTTGTAAAAGAGCAGCTATTTGTATCWTCTTCCTGTAATTTCTTTTATTTGCTCAGCCGCATTGCTATTTTATTTATTCTGTTTGATTGCTTCTTCCCATTGTACTCATTAAGTTGGCTCACACATTTAAATTATAAATGAAGAGGTCATCAAAAAGAGAAACTTTTAGAAAGTCTAAACTTGAGTGGCTGAAATATCGAAATGCCTCAAAGCTCTCCCCGAAACACACAAATAATCTTTTTTTTTCCTTCAATTTGCTCAGTTTTATCTATTTGTTCCCTCTCAGCTCTTATCTTCAGGCTACTTCCTGGCAGAGTGTAAGATAGTTACTGAAACGCCAATTAAATATTAAAGATCCAGTGTTCTTTAAAATGAGAGCATACCTGCTGCCTCTTAGGTTTTTGATTAAGATAGTTTTATAATAGAAGTGCACGGTAGTTGTTTTGGTCAAACCCTATAAAAGTTTCAGGTAATGACCAGCTTCAAATACTMATATTTGTACTCATAAAAACACCGAGGTTGTGCTTAAATTATAGTGTGAAAAAAACGCAAAAAAGGCAGATCCAAGCAAAAAAATAATAAATAAAATAAATAAAAAACAACTCTACATTAAGCATTAAGACCTGCAGATTTAATGCAGCCAAAGTTTACAAGATATTTCCTGAATGTTTCATTAAAATGTTTATAATGGTCCATGAGATATTTTGCTAACATGTACACAGACAAAAAAAAAAAAACCTGACACTATAGCTTCCCAGCTAAAAGAAAAGTTTTTTTTGCTGATCCTGTCCAGAAGCCTCACTTGTCTTTTAATAAAAAAAAGTAATAAGACCATAACCGTCACAAGCAGCTCTGTTGTTTTCAGAAATATTAAATCTAATTTTGCATTAAGTTGCTAGTTCCTGGTGGCTATGTTGCTTTGTTCTTGTTTTCTTCTCATTTTAGCTAACTAAGTATTTTCTTACATTAGCTTCACACTCACCATGAAGAGATAAGTGGTGTAAGCACATTTTCCTAAATTAAATGTTTAAATTATGAGCAAACCCTCTAACTTTAAAATATACCATGAACAGTACCGTGCATAAGTTTTAAACAGTCTAAAATGTCTWTATATGTTGCTTTTAAGAAGTTGTGTGTGTTTGTGTACATYTACAACTGATACACTTTGAAGTCTAACCAATGCAACATGGTCACCAAAGCTAATCAGCCTAATCAAACAAAAATGGCTGCATTCCTCTCAGCTTTACAGATACTGAGCTAAAATTTGTTGTGGCAGTAGATRAGAGTCATCTCCAGCTCATGCTCTGAGTGCTAACAGATGGTCTGAGAAACAGGTTATAAATCAGTTTATTATACAAATGATGAGCTGCAACTTGATGCAGTAGTAGCTGAGAGTCGATCACAACACATACTCTGGGCATCTCACAATACTGCACTAGATTGTTTGAAATTATTATTTTTTGCAAATGGGGCAGATAATTTTTTTCTTCTTCTGCTACCTTTCATTTTATTTGATTTATATTGTTTTGTTGTATGTAAACATGCTTTGTTTCTTTAATGAAATAAAGTTAATAAAAAAAAGATTGTAACGTTTTCAAGGTTTGACCAAAAAGGCTACAACTCCTTAAAAGGAGGTGGCCAAGATGCATTTGGCATTTAAATTTAAAGAAACTGTTTTGGCTTGATGGACTACAGATTCCATCTCTATTGCTTGCAGATGATGTGGTTGTGTTGGTGTCATCCTGCCATGATCTTCAACTCTCACTGGAGTGGTTTGCAGTTGAGTCTAGTAGCTGGGATGAGGATAAGTACCTTAAAATCTGAAGCTATGGTCCACAATCCGAAAAGGGTGGATTGCTTTCTTTGGGTTGGGGGTGAAGTTCTGGCTCAAGTGRAGGAGTTCAAATATCTTAAGGTTCTGTTGATGAGTGAGGGAAGAATGGAGTGTGAGACTGACAGATTGGTGCTGCTTCTGCAGTGTTGTGGACTCTGTAGCGGTCTGTTGTGGTAAAGAGGGAGCTGAACTGTAAGGCAGTCTATGGTTCCTACCCTCATCTATGGCTTTTGGTTAGTGACAGATACAAGATTGCAGATACAAGCTGTAGAAATGAGTTTCCTCTGGAGGGTAGTTGGAGAGATCCCTGTCCCTTAGAGATGGGGTGAGAAGTTCATTTCCTGGAGAGATTCAGAAGAGCCGCTGCTCCTCCACATCGAKGGGAGCCAGCTGAGGTGTTTCGGGCATGTCAGAATGRGAAAAGACCCAGAGGAAATCCCAGGACAAGCCAGAGAGGCTATGTCTCTCGTTTGACCTAGGAATGTCTAGGAGTCCTCCCAGAAGAGCTGGAAGAGATGGCTGGGGAAAGAGRGGTCTGGGCCTCCMTTCTCAAGCTGCTGCCCCTGCGACCCAAGTCTGCATAAAGTGGAAGATAAAGCATAGATGGATTTCCAAGAATTTTCCAACAACTTTCAAATATTTCAGATTGTTCCAATTGTGTTTGTGGGCATGAATACTCGCAGACACACATGAGTAGATGGCCTTCCAGGAAACTCAGTGCTGGGCTTTAAGTGTGCATCCATTTGTTATAAGTGTCCATCAGGAAATGAACAAGTCAGCCATGAGGATTACAGTTTGTGCTAATCAAACAGCTATGATCACATTGCTTCTTTCCAAAGGTCATGCCTCAGTGCCTCGCTTCTCTTCTAATGTCCTCATCTTTCCCTCTCATTCAACGTAATCAATGATTATTTGTCATGCATGGCCACACAAACTCATTCAGCGGCCCTTATAGACCTTTAATACACTCTCACCAATTGAAATGCTTAAGAAAATGAGACAGAAGAGGCTTGTTTATTTGATTTCTTTCWAACCATGAACTCTTCTGTTTTTAAACCGCTTGCATCCCAGTGAAAGCAGATTTGTGCATTTCATGGCCTGTCGACAAATTAAATCTGCAAACAGTGTTTGACATTTGCCACAAGGCTCTTTATTTTCTTCTCAGTGAAACAGGAGTGGKGAAAAAAATCTGATAGGAGATCTTTCCGGTAATAACTCCTATCACACCTCCATGACAGAACAATTTTCAGCTGTGGGCAGAAATATTTCCACTGTAAATAAGATCATATGGTCAGACCAAAAAAAAAGTTCTTCCAGGATGCCAATTTATCCTGCTTGTCTCTGCGTTTGTCAATACCTCAGATTTCATGTAACTCAACCCWGTGGAAATGAAAGCTGGATGCTTTACTGATCTCTGAAATAGTTTTTAAACTCATGCAAAGGAAGGAGGAAAGTGGAAAGAGGTAATTTTAGGTTTGAAGATCAGCTGAACACAACCTGCGCCAAACCATTTTACARCTCAGTCTGAAGAAAGATTGATATTTTAAATGTGGGGGTTTGTGAGGAAATGAATGGGTAGTTAGTTTCTCTTCTATCAGCAAACAGCAATCAGCTCAAAGCGTCTGAAACRATTCCTGGGGGGGAATCAAGGTAGAGAATGTTCAGGACTGAGAATAAAATTTAACTTCTAAAAGAGGGGCGCTCGAGGGCCAGAACCCTGCATGTTTTAAATGTTTCACTGCTCCTCAGAGAGGCTTCAAGTTCTGCATAAGGTTGTTGATCGTTCATTCAGATCAGGTGTGCAGAAGCAGAAACATCTAAAACATGCAGGATAGTGACCCTCGAGGACAAGGATTGGACACCCCTGGTCTAAGACAAACCACTACAAAGCTTTTAAGCTCTTATGAAATCAATAATTATTATGTTTTTAATATACTAATCTAACATTTTTCCTCGTCAAAGTACCTAATCTCGTGGATTAAAATGGATGTTTAAAACTTCAAAAAGGAAATATCTACGGTTTTACAAATATTTAAAATTTTCAACAAAAATGCAACAAAAACCTGTTTAATTTAAAGCTGCTGTATGTAGTTTCTTGGGTACCCAAAAACTTAGAAAAATTTTGAACAGAAACAACCTTGTAGTCCCT
>NW_013952456.1:2095996-2134631 GCF_001266775.1 Austrofundulus limnaeus
ATATTTTTGTTCTATGTTGAATTTTTGTTGTTTTTAAAGAAATGAATAAACTTAACTAAMCTTAATAACAATGTAAAGATTATTTTAACCCAGAAAACGTCCAGGATTCGATCCAGCGACAGCTCTACTAAGGGGCCTCCAGTTGAAAAGCCTTGTAAAGAGTAAAATACATAGAGCTGGAGTCAGGGGCTCTACTGGTGAAACCAAATGGCCTGTCTGTCACAAATATTTGCTTCTTTAAAGTTAAAGCAACCCATCTATTGTCGACTGCAGGAAAAATCAACAACAAATATTTAAACCACTTTAAACGAGCCCTGTTCTAAAATCCAAACACAGAACTTCCCTTATAGTGAGTTCCTGTATCCTGTGAGCTGGCCGTGGTGCTGGAAATGCTGCTGACCATGGTGCTGAAGCTGCCAAACATCTTTGACAAAAGGATGAGAAAATAACAGATTCTGCACTTTTCCTCCCTCTGGATATTTCCAGCATAACTACAGTTTTCAGCAGGAAGTCAGTTTATAAATCTCAATCATGAGCACCGCATCAATTCTTGGAGCCGGTCGTCCCGATGTGGGGAGTGTTTCTGCRCCCACCAAGAACCAGCGCTCAGTAGAAATTACATTTACTGTGGAAACGTCAGCTTCTTTTGCTCACTTTTTTTTCAGTCTACAGAGCCCTGCAGCTCTAAAGTTTAAAGTAGTTTTAGGAAAAGAAGGATGTTGAGGGTTTGTAAAAGAAAACGTCTGAGTATAATTTCTCAGAATGGTTGATTTATGAGCAGGAATCACATTACTGAGTGTTTTTACCAAACAGAGCGTCTGAAACATTAAGGAAGAATTAATTTAAAGAAAACCTTTGCTGAAAAGGTGAAAACCTAAAAGAAAAAAAACCAAGCTCATTAAAGCAGACTACTTCCAGAGGTATTTTGGGAATACATAAGCAGCAGAACTGTGACCCATCAAACGAGTCCAAACCCACAGAGGCGCTTCTCTCAGACTCTGTTAGCAGGTGTTTGGTCCTGGGTGATAATTAGACTTCAACTTGTTAGTGATATACTCAACTCACCACAGAAATGACTGAACTCACTTGTTTTGGTTGAGCCAATATTGTGAATCTACAGCTTTAGCAGACATATGGGTAAGATTAAACTGAAGTTTTACATTTAGAATCAAGTAATACAAAGGACTCTCCCTAAAGAACTAAATATGATGGATGAAACAACTTTTCCTAAAAAACAAACTTAAAAAACAAAACCTTTAAGCACAAGAAGCTAAAACACTCAAGTAGGGGTCTCTCCAGTATATAGAGGGTCTTAAAACCTTTTTTACTCAATGTTTTTAATGATTTCCTTTTAATTTATGTGTTTGCTCTCATCTTTAAACATGAAATCTGTATTTTATGGTCCTTGTTTTGTTGCTATTTATTTTAATAATCTTATTGATTGTAGCACTTTGAGATTTTTGTAAATGTAAAGTGCGTTATAAATAAAATTCATTGTTATTATTATTAGTTTGTCATAACAATGATTGGTTGGACTGACTTGTTTTATGGGGGAAATTAAAAATGAAGTAATGATAATAAAATTATTGTATTAATATATTATTCAAATATTCATCTTTTTACAGACAGGTCAGGGATGTTTTGACCAAGCCAAAATGTTACACATCCATCCACATGTAGGGTGTTCAAATTTCATGCAGCTACCACCTTCCTGTCTCGAGTTATGACTAAATTTAATATTTACGTATACTAAAGGTTATTTTATTTCAACCGAGCTACACTTCCTCACAGCTGCCCAGCATTCCTCAAACTGAATCATTATGGCTTCTTCAAACCACACCCAAAATAGTAAATACGTCCAATCAACAAACTCCTCCCACACACTAAGAACCTCCCACTTAGTGACTGCAGACCAGATTAGAGCGAGACCCAAGTATATTTCTGCCATTTAAAAAAGTGTTGGCAAGAACCAGTGACAAATGTAAGGGACTAGGAAAGCTTTAAACCCTTTATATTTTCATTAATTTAACTATTTACAATTATTTCATAAAACATTATGTTTGTGCAAAAGGCACTTTTAATAATATATTTGACAAAATAACCTTGTAATTGGAAGTAAGGATATAATTCATTTAAGTACTTGAATGAATCACAACGATGGCAGCGATCTTCTGTAGTCATGACTCAACCTTGCAAAAGATCCGGTTCTATAAAGATTCTACGGCTTTAATAATCAATGATATTATCTTGTATTAAAGGCTCAGAGGAAGAAAAATCAGAGCTTGTTTGGTCAAACAAAGTGACTTTACGATTTAAAAAGAAATCGTTGTAGTTCAGTGAAAGAGAGAAAACCTCACTGTTTAAACTGTTTCCAGAAACAAATACAGAATGAGCCCATTAATTGTTAAAGTACGGTTACAGTTTAAAAAGTACGTCTGGTGGAGAACAAACACTTCAAACCCTTTTCACACTGGAGTTCTAAACAGTTTTTTTTTCAAACTGCTGGTTTTAATCACTGCCGCTCTGAATGTCAGAACAAGTGCTTTTAGCTGTTGTAGGTATGAAAGTTTAAAAATAAAACCTACAAGAAAACAAAGAACTATGAGGGGAAAGCCTTTCAAACTCAACTAGATGTAGTTTGATGATTTTGCAGTTTGAAAGTTTCAGTCAGGAGACCAGCATCAGCCTGATGTTTAAAGTCTCATCAATGTCATTTCTTACTTCTGTACATTTGTACTAAGGCTACGTTCACACTGTAGGCAATTACGTATTTTTCCTGACAGTCTTGACGCAACAAACRAAGTTTTTTCAGTAAATGGTACTAAAATCTGATACATACGGCATTTTTCAAAGCAAGCTCAGTCTGAATGCTTATGTCTTCTTTTATCTGACTTTTACATCAGTGAGCGGAGGTTTTTTTACGGATCAAGTAGCAATGACCCTAACCTCGAGTTGAGCGGTTTAAATTTTGTAGCTCCGCACATCTTCAGCTATAGAACAGAAGATCAGTTTCTTTRTCTTTGTTCTTTTTATTTTCCATGTCCTGGAAGAGTGACGACTACACTTGGGCAAAATCGTATCATGTGTTATTAATGGTCAGAAAAACAGAATATTTTCAGTGTTGCWATTACTGCAAGATGATGATGTATTTTTGTGTACAACACACTATTATCAGGCACATGTGAGCCCAATGGTGGCAAGAGGTGCAAAGTAGCTAACGCTAACCCTACAAACTTGTAAACATCGACAAAGCTAAATGGAAGGAAAGCCAGAAAATGCAGACAAAGGCCACAAAGATGACTAATAGCAAGTACAATTTTCATCCAGTAATGGTCATAACTATCACTGTYGGCTAAATTCCACAATTAATTGTTGCTTTGTTCAATAAATACACGCTGCACTGGAGCAGCCAACCAGAGGATGGTTAAAATGTAAACAATGAACTAAACAAACATGTCAGCTAGTTATATATTCGACTCCAATTGCACAATAACTTCAGAATCAACATGCTAACACGTAGCATCCACATTTAGCTATTTCTGTACAAATAGTGCTTAATGTGGCATTATCTTCTGCGCATGTGAACTACTCCACTGTGAACACTTCAGTGTTTATTCAACATAAACACTGTGAAGAGTTCGCAAAAAAATCTTAAWTGAGCATTAAAATCTGCAGTGTGAACGTAGCGTAAAAGTCTTGAGCTGTTTAGCGAAGTCTCTTGTAAATTTGAGTTTTAAGATCTGTCAAGTCAGAAGCAGGTTTCYGTGATGTGCAATCATTTTAACCCAGTTTATAAGACTCAATGCAGAGTTCATTGTGTTTCACTGAGTTTTTGCATCAGCCACCATCTTGATAGGCAAACGATAGTTTAAGGCACAGTAAACATTTGACAATCGAGAGCCATTTTTAATTTTACTGGCAATAAATACAGTACTTCATGKTGGGTTAAAGGAAGTTCTAATTATGCAGCAGTTCAACAAAGACTAGTTTACCCTATATTCCAAAAATCAGGAGACACACAGAACGTTAACGGAGCTGAGTGTAGAATGGTGGTTACTTCATTTATTGTACAAACTTTCAGAAAATCCTGTTTTTGTGCCACTATTTTAGGTAAAAAACCAAAACCAAAAACAGAGTCTAGTTTTGCTTTCTGAAGCCAGTAAATCACCTCGAATCTTTGAGGAAAAATTCAGCTCAGCCTGTTCCCATTTCCCGTGACGATAATGGCTGAAGTCTCAATACTGTTGTGTCAAAGCAATGCATCACATCTACAGGTCCTCCCTGAACTGATGACCAGCCTCTGCAGCCAGACGCTGGTTCTGTACGAGTAAATACTGAGAAGCTGCAATCCGGTTACAGAAAAACTAAAAAGATTGAACTAAAATAGAAATGCTGACTCAACTAGCAGGACTATATTTAATCCTTTTCCCCCCAYAAACTGCTCAGTAAGATGACTTTAATTCTAAAATAAAAAAATCGATTTTCAGAGGAAAGGGAGCCCAGAACACCAGATGACTAAGAGCTGCCTCCTCTGCACACAGTTTACTATAACTGTCTATGTTTTCCCAGTATTTAGGTGACTATTTTTGTATTCTTGGTTCTGTAATTAGTTTGACTTTTGGCTCTTTTTAATGAACTTTCTCCCCTGGAAGCTTTGGCACCACAAACCTGGCACCGACACGTCTGCTCTGCGAGCACTCGGTTATTAATGCTTTAAAGTTGAAACAAACATCTCAAAATGCCATGTGAGTAATGTTTATAAACTGTTTACTGGCACCGCCGGATTGTAATGTGATTTCAGAGGTGACTCAGGCGGCTCCCGTCTGAACAACATGAACGAATTCTACAAAAACATTTTTCACATCCAGGAAACACTCATCCGCAGAAAAATGTGGATTTTAGCTGTTTATCATCCACTTCCAAAAAGGTGACAGGTGGGCAATAATGTTTTTGCATCAATTTTCTGACTTGAATAGAATTTTACAAGCAGTTTAAAAAAATCCATTTTTTTAAAATGACGTATGATATACTATATAAACTAAACTCAAGCTCTTATTGTCTTAATGGAATTTTCTGTTGTTTTATCCACGACAGATAAAACCAGGAGGGTAAACGGAGCATCAAACGGCAGCAGAGATATCATGGAATAAAAAATGCTTTATTTCACGAGCCAAAAAAAAAAAACTTTATTAGTGCTGATATAATTTTATCTCCATGTTCTGTGCATGTAAATATATTGTTTTTATTTTATCTGTGATTCTCAGACACACAATCCTGCTTTTCTAACAGTAAAGCCAAAAAACCTCAAGCTCATTTTAGGAAAGTTTTGGATCTTCAAACTCAGCCATTTCTGCTCAAACCATGTTTGTGACTCAAATAATAAATTCCATCAAACTCTGCTTGTAGATATTTTTTTACTGTAGCTTGCATTTTTSCACCTTCATGTCTGAATGTCTGACTGTGTTCGTCAGCATTTAACACAAACAACTCGCCCGACCTCGTTTGTCAGTTCGGCTTTATTTGCTGCCGCTCACAACTGGTAGAAAAATGGTTTCTGCCAACAAAAACCAGAAAACTGTTTTGAGACACTAGTTATGTTTACATGGACACAAGTGAATTGGAATAAACGCCCCAATCAGAATAATCTGATTTGATTCAACTCGATCAGAATGAATTTGTAATCTGAAAGAAGGGTGGTTTATAAGATTTTAAGCAAAATTAAAAAGCAGCCGTATGGGACTTTGTTGGCGCTGTGGTGAAGTTGTCCAGAAGTTGTGCATAAGTTGCCAAAAACAGTATAGTGTGACAGGGCCTGAAAGTTTACAACTCTGCATGTCAGCAAAAACCTGGTGCATTTAAACTGTTGTCACGATCAGGTTAATTAATTTTGTGGCCAAACAAATACATTCAGATTAATCTGTGTGTAAACAGCTACTGCTATTAAAGGAGAAATAAAAGCACAACAGATTGTGCCTGTGTGATGACTGTCCTTGTCCCTCATCTCGAGATTTACAAATTAAGACAAAGAGAGGACCGGTGGGTGTCTGCCTTCTGATCCAAACCTCCACCACAGCTGAATGTGTGTGTGTGTGTGTGTGTGTGTGTGTGTGTGTGTGTGTGTGTGATGCATGTCTAACAGCATACGATCACATAATCATTGTAATTCTGTGCTGAAGTCAATCCTGCTATGCTTATGTGAGGCCTACATTAGCTGCAAACAAATCCATGTTCATGAATTCAGGTCAGTGTGTTTGTCTCAAAATATATATATATATATATAAAGATGAGCAACTTGTTTGTGTGCTCTGGTGTTTTGCAGCAGCCACATTTAGCCAAATGGTGTTTCGAGCTTCAGTTTGTGACTCAGCTGCTGACAAAAACGTCCTTTCTCAAGGACTGACAGTGTTTTTTAGTCATATTTGTTAATCTCATAMAATGACATGACATTGTATGAAAAGACAGTATAAGGATCGATWTTTACAAATGTCAATGTTCTAGATCAGTGACTGTCAGGTGGTAGGTTGAGGGTCTTTGCCTCATCAACAACATGTTTAAATGTTCTGATTGTTAAAGTTGACATATCCTGCTTTTAAATCCTTTTTCACATTTAAATCCTTCAGTTGGGTCTATATAAAGTAGAGCTGCAATGGTTTCGTCTGAATTCCTCCTTACTGTAACTCAATAAGTCCCTTCCCTTTTCTAAGGTGCCTCTCAAATCAACTCGTTTTGAGGCTGTCTCTTTAATTCCTAATGAGGTGCTTCACACCCTGCCCCCTCCAGCTTCCAGATCAGTCCATTCCAGTTTGACACAGGGGTTCACAACTAAATAATGGTGCATAAACTTCATTAACAAATCAATTAAAAGATGTCAACAAGGGAAGACTTGTCCATCCAGCCTTACATGTTGGAGCCAGAAGAGAATGAAGACGACTAAATTGTCTGAGTCCAGATCTTATTTAGAAGTTCTGTAGCAAATACTGTGACTTAACTCAAGGAAACATCATAGAAAAGAGAAAAATGCACGAGTTGAAAAAAATACGACCCAAACAGATGATAAAGATATATCTACTCAGCACCAGRAGAGATCAATTTAAAYKTTTCTGCACTCCTAGAGACTTCAGATAAAAATGTATTTAACAGCTAAAATAGGGGATTTTGAATATGTTGATTTAAATCAACCATATTGGTAATGTTTTAATAAGTGACTAAATACCTTTAATTAGACATTGTTTTATACTCAGTGAGTGGGCACTGAGCTGAAGCTACACATTGTTTTGAAAAAGAACTTCTAAGAAGTTTGACTTTATTTCTTGTTTGTGTGTAAAAGCATTATYGAGCTGAAGTTACTGAAGTAGGGAGTTTTAGTTTTAATTAAAATGTAGCTAATTGAGTGTAAAATTAAATATTTCCCTCTCAAGCATCACCACTTGCTGATTGTTTTGCTTCATCATTATTATTAAACTTGTTTTGTGTGTGTTGTCGTACTGTGATGGTGCGTTCACAGGTTTACTCCATCTTTTCATTTGTAACACTGGAGAAGTTGACATTTTTACTCATTTTGGGTCACAGATTTTCATTAAGAGATGGTGGTCCTGAAGCTSAACCAGTTGAGAACTGTTGATCTAGGTCTATGGGACCACTGGTTACAGCTGAAATCAACAGATTCTTGTCACGTGCTGATGACCTTGTGGTTTTTTTTTGTTAACTATACCCCCATATTTTTATGATAACAGCATTTAAATGTATGAAATAACACATGTCAATAGATAAGTGWGTTAACTTTAGGACTGGGACTTTGTAGTTGTGACAAGTCCTGCTGCAGAACTGCACCTGCTGATATCTTTATGTCGTGTTGATATCCTACAGTAGAACWCAGCTGAATAGAAGGCATTTTTATTTGCACTACTGTCAAAGTTTTACTGTATGTTTTGATTTTCATTTACGTTTTAGCGAAATTAAATCAGTTATTTTCTTAAACTGAGAACATTTTCCAAAACAAGTTATCGAGGTTAGAAACTGCAACGATGGTGAAACTACTGGAGCAGATGAAGRTCCTTTAATCAACGAGGCTTTTAGGGAGGTGGCAGGTGGTTAGTTGTGCTAAATGATGACCCTGCTGATATTACGGTCTGAAGATGTTTGTGCTGTTACTGCTTTAATTGGCTGCAAAACGAAAGACAAAAAAAGAAGCGGTAAAAGCATAAAGTCAACTATGACCCCATAAATGAGTAATAAATAAGAGAGCTCATTTGAAGTCKTTAACTCTCAGATTTAATGCAGTTTGAGCTTAATCACATGTACACAGCATTAAACTATTCCTTCTCTTTGGCATCTCTAAGGCTCACAAACTGAAGCTGGACCACAATAACATAATACATCACATGTTGTTGGTTTTTGACTCCTCCATAAGACAAAAAACTCTGAGTAGARTCATAATCAGGGAAGGACAATTTTTCTTTTTAAATTTCCAAAAATAGTTTAAACGAGCAAATTTGAAGAAATAATGCAATATTCACGATTGCCTTTGTTGTTTACACTGGCTTCTGGTAGTCAAGTTGTTAACCAGTGCTTTTCTAGTACTTGTTTCTGGACACTCCTACCCTAACCAGTACATATCTAACCCTAAACCTATTTTATTTTGAAAGAATTAAGTGGAAACTATGGCACCAGGGAAACTCTGCTTTCCTTCTAGAATACGTGCGTCGTCCTCCTTTTAGATCCATCGAACCAGAGGAGATTAAGRAATATGAAGAGCCCGGTTAGCGGAATTAACAGCAAAACCCAGTTTCATTATAGTGTTTTCTGTCTGCATGACTTGTGGCGTATAAATTAAATTCAACAGAAGTCTTCCTCCCACTTGTGTGGAYACAGCCATTTTTTAAAGCAATAATGTGAAACAGGCAGCGGTCCTAAAATCATAAAACAGCAGCTGAGATAAGCGCTCATTAAGGTTGCTTTCTCTGCTTTAAAAACTGTTTGTTGTTGTGCTGACACTTGTGCTGTATTAATTATCCCTGCATGAGTAAAGGACAAAACAAGCAAACATTGAGAGAAGCCGGAATTGCCTCCAAAGCCCATAATGTCTCATTTTTACCACTGACCACCATGTCAAAGTATACAATAAAATACTTTTCATACATATTTTGACTCACACTGACCCTGTTGTTATATTAAAAGATAAGAGACAATGTTATACTAGTGAGGAAATAAAAAATAAAAATGAAATATTTGGTATTCTGTTAGAAGAAATGAAAACCATCTGCTTAAATCTATACCAGACCTCAGGGGAGTACATAAATACTTGTCACTGACATGTTTCCAGTTTGTTGACAACCAGTGAGCTGACCATTAAACCAATTTGGGAGGAAGCAGATTGATTTGTCCAACCCTGGGTCAGTAGGCCGGCTCCCCTGCAACGGCTTTCACTTTGAGGGCTAATTTGGCCAAACCGAAGCAGAACAGGTCCGCCCTCTTTCTGATTAAGTGCAGCATTACTCAGAGTGAAGCAAGAGATCCTGCCAATATCTCAGCTTCCTTCACGATTCTACGGAGAGCAGAAAAAATAAATAAATACCGCTTTTCTCCTGTGAGCTTTATTTTAACCAGATTGATCTGTGGTCAAAGAAATTTTTGCCAGGACAGAAAGTCTCTGACCTTTTCCCCTAAAGACTTCTTTCTTGTGCTGAACTTTAAAAGTTTATACAGAAGCTGCGAGTTGCCCTAAATTTCAGTGGCAGATAACAGCCTTATAGATAAACTCATTACGTTGCAGGAGGTCGCTTTAGTTTTTATTTTTTTACCCCCATGCTTTCGCCAAGGTCGCTCCCTGACAAGTAAACCAAATGCTACAGCATTAAAACTTTAACTGTAGATCCACAAGCAAGAAAACAGAGCGCCGTAAACAAGATACGACCGTGTGAACCCATACATCAAACCTCTCCTTGTTGGACCTTGTTTTGAAAAGACGTCTGTTTTAACTGGTTAAAAAAACACCCAAGAGAGAAGAATAAAAGATTGAAGGATAGAGAAAATGAGGAAAAACAAACAACAAAACATAAATGTGAGGTGGTAGATAAACAGGAAGAGGCAGGTAATATAAGATGGAGGATAACATTGACTCCTGGGTAGAAACTGAGACACAATGAATGGGGTCATCTCTGGCAACCAAATGTTCATGTCTGACCCGCCCAGACACCATTTTTTCCCCTCTCAAACCAGCTGTTATTCATATCTTGGAAGTTTTATCATTGTGCGTTGCAGAGTTGTAGTACTTTAGACCGGACTTAATTGACCACATTTGTACTCAGTCTTGTCTCGGACATTGAGAACTTGAGATTTTATTTCAAGACCACGACTGTGAAAATATAACTAAAATGCCAGAATATCGTCAAATTTTTTTGTTAACAACATTGCTTWCATTGCACAAAAAAAGGTAAGCTATGTCTAAGTGATGTTAGCCAYCTGCCTCTGTACCAAAATTCTTTACCCAGTCCTCTCACAGAGATTTAGTCAATATCAGCTATACTTTAGTTAGCTGTGTACAGTATATCGTATGCTTTTAAGCTACTTTTAGATTGTCCTGGTCTTGGTCCCAAGATGGTCCAGCCCCTAAAAGTCTTGGTCTTTTCTCTGTCTGGATACACTCTTGTCTTGGTTCTTGACTTGGTCCTGCCCCTAAAAGTCTTGGTCTTGTCTCTGTCTGGATACACTCTGGTCTTGGTCTCAACTTGGTCCAGCCCCTAAAAGTCTTGGTCTTGTCTCTATCTGGATACACCCTGGTCTTGGTCTCAACTTGGTCCAGCCCCTAAACGTCTTGGTCTTGTCTTTTTATGGATACACCCTGGTCTTTGTTCTTGACTTGGTCCAGCACCCAAAAGTCTAGGTATCATCTCTTTCTGGATACACTCTTGTCTTGGTCTCAAATTGGTCCTTGTCTTGGTCTCAAATTGGTCCAGCCCTAGAAAGTCTTGGTCTTGTCTCTGTTTAGATACACTCTGGTCTTGGACCCAAATTAATCCAGCCCTAGACAGTCTTGGTCGCATCTCTTTCTGGATTCACTCTGGTCTTGGTCTCAACTTGGTCCAGCTCTTGAAAGTTTTGGTCTAATCTCTATCTGGATACACACTGGTCTTTGTTCTTGACTTGATCCAGCCCGTAAATGTCTTGGTCTTATGTCTTTCTGGATACACTCTGGTCTTGGCCTCAAATTGGTCCAGCCCCTAAAAGACTTGGTCTTGTCTCTGTTTGGACACACTCTGGTCTTGGACTCAAATTAATCCAGCCCTTGGAAGTCTTGGTCCTTTCTCTGTCTGGATACACTCTGGTCTTGGTGTCAGGTTAGGTGGTCTTGACTACAACACCAGTGTGTGNACACAGAGTCCCCATTTAATGCTTATTCACAACATGTATTGCAGCGTAGCGGGAAAAAATAAATAAATCAGCCATCGTTTGAAGTGGTCTACGTTGGTTCCCCATCACTTCACCCACTCATGTCTTTCCGTCGCCCACTCCCTCTTTTTTCCCCTCACTTATCTCCCTCTCGCCCTCCAGGGATCCTTGGCCTCTCGTCTCTACCTCTGCCCTCACAAGACGCACTTATACGCTCTGCCTCTTAATCATCCTCTGCTCAATCTTTCATCCTGGTCTGACCCACAGTTGCTCAAGGCACTCCACTTCCTGTCGTCAAACCAGCTGACTTCTCTCTCTACCCCTCCCTCCACCCATCCATCGGAGGTGGAGGACTTTGATCCTTTATAGTGCAAAACACCCTTATAAGATGAAACACCTTGTGATTTTTTTCTCTTTAACCAAAATGTACTTGCATCTAACTTTTATATAAAACTGGGCTATAATCATTAATGCACTGAGTGATACGTCCTTCACTTCCTCTTTTACTCTAAAAAGAATTTCTTGATTTTATTTAGATACCACTACAAGCTAATTATGCATGAATTTTAAGGTTTGTCCAGAAGTGTGCATCATTACCCTCATTTGGGCAACGAATTGATTCCATGTCCTCACAGATAAAACCAAAAGAAAAGTCCGTTGAAATAACTAAAACCAGCATTGTGTGTTTGTCTTAGATTAAAGATCTATTGTTTTCCACCATGAAAGGTGGGTGATAATGTAATTGCATATGTCCATGTGTGTTTGCCTTTAAAACTGATTTTAATAAATAAAACTAAACAAAATAATAATTTGATGTACATCTGTAACTAGTAAATTGACTGTACTTGTATAGCGCCTTTCTATCCAACCAGAATACTCAAAGCGCTTTATATCACAATCTGTCTCCTTATTTACCCATTCACACAGCACTCTTCTATATCTCTACAAAGCTAATCCAGACAGATCTTTCTATAGAGACTAATCAGTGTTCAAGTCACATTCAGACACTGATGTGAATTAAGAGCGGGGGAAGTGAACTGCCAACTCTCGCATTGGAGGAAAACTCACSTAACCACTAACCAGCTGCCAGTTAACAGCTGGTTAACTTTGAGYTAACCCAATTCAGCATGGCTGCCTAAGTGAAATGATCTTAAACACACATGGCTATAAAGTCAATTTTACATATACTGAGCTAAAACTTGGTGTGGTGGTAACTGGGATTCATCTTTAACACATACTTCAGCTGATACATTGAAAAAGACCTTTGCTTTAAACTCTGGTATCAGCCAGAGTCAACCAAGTGGATGTGCATCTACATCTACTGCATTTATTTGTGCATAATAAGAACAATTTCACCCCAGATGAATATCCATAAAGTTTGGGAGTCGTATCATACATGGAAGTAAACGATCATTTTTTCCCTAACGTACTACCACAATACATTTCAATATTTTCTTGTAAATAACTGAAATATTGTGTTTCTCCCTCTGTCCTCTCGCTGTAGAATATGTCAAGCATGGCTAAGCATAAAAACTGTTTTTTTTTCTCACAGAGTCAGAGAAGGAACAGCCCCCCCCCCCCCCATTTTTTTAAAATCACAGCGATGAGATGGAAAGAAGATGCAGACTTCAGATGCATGTTTGCGTGCTCAATTGGACCAGAGGAGAAGCTCTCCAAGTTGCCCATCCTGTTATTTAACAAGGGCTTCTGTTGTTGTTACTCTTTATTTTCTTGTCATCTTTGTCTTTACCTACTCTCCACCTCCCCTAATCACTGCTCCCCTCATATCGCTCCCTCCATTTCTTTTCTCCACCACCCACCCCACTCTGTCGCCTCATCCCAGCATTCCTGCTGCTGCTCATATTCACGCCTCTCCCTCTTGTGTACTCTTTCAGCTTGACACTGCGGAGACGGACCACAATGCTGTCTTCAGCTCCTCGCGGGGAATCTCCTTCACCAGATAAGGATTAGGATAATCAGGAAAAAAAAACGAGGGAGAATCGATAAATGCAGACAAAAAAGTGACTCGGAGGTGGGACAAGTCCAGAAAAAAGAAAAAGAAAAAAAACACCTTGAAGGGGAGATTTCTGCAGCTTTCTCCCTCCGTTCTTCATCCCCTCCTTCATTCAGTACCTGTTCTGTGGGATTAACATGACTTAAAATTCAATCAGCCCGCAGCCTGACGGAGGAGCGTCAGCGGAGGCAGACAGAGCGCTGCAGCTGTCGACACCGAGCAAAGGGAGAGTGTGGAGGAGAGGGGGGGGAGGTGGGATAGACGGAGAGAGATAGAGGCAGGGGAAAAAAATAGGGGGGAGAGATGGGTCTTTTTTCTTTTTTCCTAACGCCGAGCTGAGATAGAGAGCGAGCCAGCGGAGACGGAAAGATGCGACTGCTCCGGGAGTTGAGGTGGAATGATCCGGAAAACAAGGTTAGTAATTCCACCTTTTCATCACGGCACGAGGTGGGGGGTAGAAGAGGGAGGGGGAKGGGGGAACACAAGCAGACTTTAATAGCCAGATTGGAAGTAGGAAAGTGAGCAGGAGRAGCAGCAGAGGCAAATAAGAGAAAAATGGATTTTTCTCCAGTTCTGGGMAGGGACACGTATATGCAGCCGCTGTAAGGAGATATACGAACCCTGAAGAGAATACAGAGACAAGAGTGAAGCAAAACGATGAAAATTGGTTTCTTTTTTTAAAGGCGTCTGCTTTTGGGGTTTGATTGACAGGCCACAGGGCGGTTGAGGTGGACTTGGGAACTGTCGGATATACGTGGAGCTGAGTTGTTTTGTTAAGGTGTATGTTGAAAAGAGACGCAGAGGCTGTGTGTGTGTGTGTGTGTGTGTGTGTGTGTGTGTGTGCAGAGTATCACTGCATGACTACTTACTGGATGTGGTGGTGGCAGCAATTGTGGAGATGTGTGAAAGTGTTGCACGATCATTTGGTGTGTGTGTGTGTGCGCGTGTAGCAGCAATAAGCCAATGTAGCCCGCTGAGAAGCGTTAAGAGGGTCTCACAGCTATTGATTCTTTTTGACAGACAGGTGAGAGGGAGCGAGGAGAGGCGGGAGATAAAAATTAAGGGTGGCAAGGTGGAGTTGAGGGATGAGGGAGGGAGGAGGGGGGTGAGGAAGTTGAGGCAAGGAGGATGAGTGAGCAGGTCAGCTGGGTGTTTTATGTGAACGCACACAGTTTTTAATAAATCACGTGTAATCTGCAGTTTGTTAATTTTTTTAAATGCATGTTTCTCATTGTAGGTTTCCCAGGCTTCGTTTGGTTCCTGCTCAGGCGACAAACCTCCATTTACTGCAGTCCAAGGTCATCAAATAACTAACTSAGAGCAGGAGAACAAACGGAGATGGCTGAAGATGCTCTGAGAAGTGGAGGAATGAAAGAGGAAAAAGAAAGAGGGAGGCGATTGAACCTGAAGAGCTCAGATCCAAAATGAGCAGAAGAGCCTCAGGCCAAATATTCTCAGAGATGAGTTCAATACAGTCATGAGGAAATCCTATCAAGATGCCACAAATGGGATTTTAAACCAAGTGGATTCTTGGATTTTTTTTCTTTCTTCAGAGGTTGGAATACTGCGCTGGAATCAAGCGGGTGATTTAGGATTTTCCAGGTTTTCTTCATCTATAAAGAGCCTAAGAGGATATCGTGGGATTGGAATTTCTTCAGCTCTCCAGTTGTCTTACACTGACCTACATCTGTTTTTTTTTTTTTTGGGGTGTGTAGGTGTGTGTGAAATGTGGATGGGAGTGGTCTCAGCTCAGAAAACACAGCTCACTCACCTTCCCTGAGCTGGCCTGACAAACTTAAACACATGAGGGCCAGATCTGGGCCTAAAACACACACACACACACACACACACTGACCTGAACCTGGATAACATGTGGAGCTGATTCGGATTATAGAGGCGCACAGACGGAAAAGGTAAATGTCCGTGGACTTTCAAACGTGTAGCCTGTTATGGTCCAGTAGAGTTGACAGTGTGTGCATGGTTAGCTCTCTTGTGCTGAATCACTGAGTTCATCACTGCGGTGGGCTCAAACACTCACTGAACTGGGGACTCGGAGCTCCGTCTCTCACACAAACACAGTCGCTCTGAATAATGAGCCGATGTGAATTCAGAGCAAATAAAAAAAAGCACACGACACACGCAGAATCTAATCTCCCACACGGCTTAGACGCCCCAGCTTTCATCAGCCCGTTCTGAACCCCGCGCACCCCTTTTCCCTCTACGTGCCGAGGTGGCCTCCGTCTCACTCTGTGTCAGCCAGCTGTCCTGGATCAGATTACTCAATAGGTGCGTCTCAGCTTGGCTTTCATCACTCGGCTTTTATGTAATCTCACCTGGTGTGATGTGTGTTGATGTGGCGGCAGAGAACAGCTCCCTTCATTTGAGGTTCTTTACGTAAGCTGCGTATGAGTGTGCACACAAACAGATTTGG
The DNA here is from genome assembly GCF_001266775.1 of Austrofundulus limnaeus. Lineage (NCBI taxonomy): Eukaryota > Metazoa > Chordata > Actinopteri > Cyprinodontiformes > Rivulidae > Austrofundulus > Austrofundulus limnaeus. The sequence goes on from NW_013952456.1 coordinate 2,111,830, forward strand.
CACACTGACACATGAGATCAGACTGACTGGATAGAGGAGGATAAGAGGGCGATGAGAAAGAAATGGATAGGGAGGATGAGGAGGGAGGGGTGGGAGTAGGAGACCGGGATGGGGACTGAAGACTAAGACGGGGTGGATGAAAGGATTTTAGAGGAAAAGAGTCATGAAGGGAGCGTCATCGTGTGATAAAAGAAATTAAAGGGGGAAAAAGATTAGGGGAAGAGTTGGACGATGAAGGGCTAATGTCAAGAGAGAGATGAAATGGAGAGGAAGATGAGCTCTTGGTGGTTTTGTTGAAAAAGAAGCAATAGGGCTTGAAAAGCAAGACTTTCTGCATAAACAGGCCTTAAAAGAGGCCTTCATGACAACCTGGTTATTCTTTTTTTATTTGGAGGAAACAAAAACAAAGTTAAATAAGGAACAAATAATTAAAAATGACAGATGGTTATCAGTATGTTGCCCCCCCCCACCCCATCACACCACTGGCTACAATTAGTCCAACATGACCTCAAAAAGACAGTTAAAGATAAAGAAGCTATTTWAAGCTACAAGGGGGATTAGGTGTGCCATGAGGCTGCTTCTTCTAAAAGATGTGCCAATTAGGAAATTAAAGAAAAAGTATACGTTGTCATGTTTCCATCCAATTGTAATGCTAATTTTGAGCAAACGTTGTCGCAAAAAACAAAAAAGTTTCCATCTTCTGGTTGAATTTACCAGGCAATGAAAAGTGTAATTTCATCAAACTTTGGTGTTGAGCCTGGCTGTAGTGAACAGGAAGTAGTGTTAGCAAACTCGCAGGGACCAAACATCTAGAGACAATAGAGATGTATGTTTTCAGGAACATGTTGCTATTGGCCAAAAATGTAATTGTTCTGTCATATCAGCTAGTACTGGYAATGCTGTCCGGAGACGTAGAGAAAGAAAATTAAATTCTAGCTGCCAGCAGAAACAGCTGGTCAATCATGTGAGGTAAATGTTCGTTACGTCAGAACTTACTCAGCTAATGTGTTTCCGTATCGCTTTTTGAACATCAATGTTTTTCGGAAAATCCAAAAACCACCCTAAGCAGGCATAAAAACATATTTGCGAAATTTATTTTAGAGATTTCTCATTTTCAACAATTACTGATGCAACGCTTCAGAATGCACATTAAAAAGAAGTTGATGGAAACGTGACTATTGCCTAACAAACAGAAAAATACAGTTTATAATCATTTAAACACATAAAACAGCTTCCTGAATAACATACAGGAGGTTCATCGTTTGCTCACTTGATCGTTTAAGGCAGTTTGATTCTCTTTGAACTGGAGCGGCACCAACTCTGAAGAGGTGATAACAGGGATCTTTTGAAGTGCGACAAAGAGGCCTTTTGATTTCCATTAACCAAATCATAATTCTGTAATTGGCTTTGCTGCTCTGCTAATGAGAATACCAAGAATACAGAGCAGGTAAGTGTCATCCGGTTCAAACAATGAAACTTTAAAAAAAGGGGGCATTAAAAAGATAATTTTCTCAATTATCTCACAAATGCACTGCGTGGCTCATTGTTACTGAGAGTGTCTGTCATTCTGGGACTACAGTAAAGGGAGATGAACAGATGGGATGCCCACTGTTCGAAGCAGGAGCACTGCCAAAGTGAGCAGACYGGTGAGTGAATGGAAGCATGGAGGAAAGAAAGTGGAAGGCATGACAATGGATAATTACTGAAGGAGGAAAAAATCTAGACATAAGTTATTATAGGGGCATGAAAGGTGATCCCAGATAAGGAAACAAACAAACAGCATTGGTAGACCTGATTTAAAGAGATATTCTGGTGATGAAAGAAGTGATGCTTGAACAATTATCTTTTCAGCCATGACGTTGGAAAGGAAGTCCTTTAGGCCAATGGTGGCCAATCCTGGTCCTCAAGGGCCACCAGCCTGCATGTTTTAGTTGTTTCTCTGCTCTGACACCTGATTGAAATGAATGAATGATCAACAAACTTCTGTAGAACTTGAAGAACTGCTGAAGAGCAGAGAAAACTAAAAACATGCAAGATAGGGTTCATCAAGGACCAGGATTAGCCATCACTGCTACAGGCTATGTTTATGTCTAGATGAACCAGGGATTGTTTAGTGTTTTTATTTCTTACACTTATACCTGTGTGAAAGGTGGCAAAATCAACTTTTTTGAGCTTTACATCATGTCATTACCTCATCAAAAACATCCCCAAAGTGTTGCTTTGACTCATTCATGCATGTTTAAGAAATCMTTGAATCTCCTGGTAGCCTTATGGAGCTGCCTAAACGCTTGATACAAAGCTCCGCCTGTTTACCCAAAGCTCCTCCCTTCAGCTGAGCTCCCGCCCTACAGAGCACACCTCCACTGAAGCACTGTTGCTGAAGTGGGAGCGTCAAAAATGGTAGGAAGTTCTTAAAAGGGAAAAGGCCAATTTCAAGGCGTTTATCAAATGCAATGTCAAATTTATTTTTGAAATAGCATTTTCATAACAACAGTTACTTGACCTTTGTATAGAATTGAACTATGTGCCTGAATAATATACACTTTATACCCCATCTATAAAACACTCCTATCTCACATTGAGTTCCTCAGTGTTTAATCTGGTCAGATCAAAAGTTTACTGAGCTTCTGAGGCTGAGGTTTAATATCAGCTAATATTGGGTCTTAAAAACCAGTAGGACATTTGACAAAGAGTAGTTCTTAATGCCTTAAAAAAACTAAAACAAAGCAGCCCTCAGTTTAGCGAACCATCACTCTAGCCTGTTAAAGACTTGATTTTATCTCCATAGTTCCAGMTGACTGATGTCTCAGCTGATAACTCATAATAGCTGTTAGAGAATCACTTCACGCTGCAATCCTGACTGACCAGGACTAAACACACGAGGATGAAAGTATTTGAACATTTTGTATCATTATTGTACTAATGAACAGCTGGAGGAGGAAGAGTGTCTATCTGCCAATCACAAAGTTGGTGGTTTAGTTCAGGCTTCCTCCGCCACATGCCCAAGTGTCCTCAGATAAAACAACAAACCGCCGGTTGGACCTGATTTGTAAATTGGTGTATGAGTGTGTGGGTAAATGAGTAAATGAGACTTGTAGTGGTCACTAGGAAAGTGTAATTTATTTACAATTATAAATCCTTTCACAGCACTTTAAAATGTGAAAATGTTTTATAACAAAGTGAAACTAATTCACAAACAAAACCATTGTCATTTTTTTCATAAAAAAGCATTTATCCTTATTTTTAATACAGACTATTACTAATTTTAATATTATTAGAGATGGAACTAGCATAATGAAAGTATTGTAAAATTAATTTTGATCGAATTTAGATTGTTAATCTTGATAAATTTGCATTTTGAAGAATGTGTTAAAAYGTGCCATTAAAACTAAAATAAGGAGCATTTTTGTAATGTATAACTATTGTCTTTAATATCACTGATATTCTGTAGTTTTAGTATTTTACAACATATATTCACTCCCTCACCAGTTGACACCATCTTCAGCATTGAAATGACTAAACTGCTTGGCTTGCAAAATGTACATAAAAGATGTGATCGTAGGCTCGTTCTACATAAGCTGTGCAGAGGTTGGCATCTTTTTACTGTTGGAAAACTACAACACCTGCTCAGCTGTATAGTAAAAATATATAAAATATATAAGTGGCTAATAGCTTTAGCACAAAAAAACAGCGCTAACAGCATTGAGACAGCTGGGTTTTTATGAGTGGATGGGACACTATAAACTATTTTAACAATGTTTTAAAATTATGAGTATATTACCAGTTCAGCACAATGTCTTTGGTTCTCTTATTGTAAAGGAATCAATGAAAGTTGCCTCAGTTTCTTTGATGTTTTTGGGGCTGTCGAGAAAATAAAGACTGCACGGAAGACTGGTCAAAGCAATGCAGCCTTGTTATTTTAGTGGTTCCATAAAGTATATGTGCACTCATAACCTTAGAGAGTCTGAGCTTCTTGACGAACTAGTAACAAGCTGAACAAAGACAAGTTTCCACAGAACATCAGGCTGAAAGTTGGCCTTSTTTGCATTAGCTGTGCCATCTTGGGCTTCCATCGTGTTGTTTTTTCTTAAAGTTGTCCAGACAGAACTATTTTATAAAGTTTTCCATCAAAATTGTAATAAAAACCTTAAATAAAACCACTGTACAGAATTTGGTCTTCTCTATAAGCTATAAAATGTGATTCTTATTGGATGACAAAAGCTTATTCAGAGTTTTGGTCTTAATGCTCTTTCACTGCCATACTAATAGTTAGACGTTCAAAAATGGTTCCAGGTGACGTGCAACCTCACAGTGATCCAACACTGCAGAGGCCTGTACAGTAAAACAGAGCTGAATCATGTTTATGAGACAGATTTTTGTAAAAAAAATAAATAAAACAAAATAAATGCAGATTAAAAAACTAAATGTGCTCCTCACAGATGCTTGTCCACATGCTCTGTATTTGCAGCTTCCAACACCTTTAAATGCTTTTCAAAATGCTTTAGTGCACATCAGAGAGCAAAAGCCTAATTAACGCTGAATTTAAGACTCAAAAAGAGGGAAAGTATAGGAAGGGAAAGTCTGATTAAGAAATCAGAAAGTAGTAGCCAAATGCGATGGCTACAGACATTGGAGGATAATTACACGAAACAGACAGACACATGATTAGATGTCAGGAATGATGGACGATAGATGTAGAATGTCAGACACCTTCGTGATTTAACCAGCCTTCAATCAAGGAGGGAAATGGAGGATTTGAAACCATGAAATGGGGGAGACGTGGTCTCTGTTGGGAAAGGGGAAACTATGATAGATGGATGAACGGATGACAAATGGTGGACGAGGGCGATGTGGAAAACTGAGCTGTTGAAGAATAGTGGGCCGATTAAAGGATGAGGTGCAAGGCCGCGATGGACAGAGATATGGAAAACTGTTTTAGACGAGGCGAAACACAGGATGTAGAGACAAAATATGAGGAAAGAGACAATTAAGAATGAATGACGGACAAGAATACAAAAGTCCAGAGATAATTTAGACGAACAGATAAAATGAAACTGATCTGAAGTGAGAATATTTAATTAGACTGTTGGTCAAACAGGGAGTTCAAGCAGAGATAGCTTTAAAAAAACAAAGAGACGTTTGAAATGATGGAAACACACCGGAGCAGGTAGAAGCAACACGCCAACATGTGGTGCAGACGTTAAGGAGAAAGAGGAATGAAAGGATGAGTAATTAAACTGTTGACAGACTGTTTAAACGCAGCAGGCGCCTGATGAGCAGAACAAACTGTAACCAAGGCAACCACTGGAGACAGACGGAGGGCAGGGTTTTTTTTTTTATTTCAGGGGAAGGAGATATATGGGAGGAGAGAACCAAATGTGAAAATGGAAGAGAGGCCACAGGGGATGTCCCTGGAAAAGACAAGTGGGAAAGTAAGGGATGAAAGACAGCAGGAAGGAACAGAACAATTAAAGGGGAATGCAGGATCACGAGGAACCTAGCATTGACTTCACGAGCAAAATTAGATTAAGATGAGATAGCTGCTTCATGTTGATGATACTCATTAAAATTTTTGCTACGTATCCGATAACAATTAGGAGACTTGAGAACTGCTGGCATTTATTTCTAAAAATTGTGCCAACAAAACGTATTTACCTTCTCAGATGTTTTATTGCTGCCATAAATCAATGATGGTCACTAAAAAAATTAGCTCTTTACCCAAGAAAAAACCTTTCAGTGTCAAAACTAAATCAAATTTGAACAATATGTAAGGAAAAACAAGTGATTGCTTTAATATTCACCCACTTTAAAGTGGCTGTTCTAATTCAACTCTGAGGAGTCAGGATGGATAGAGAAGGGTTTCCAAGACTCTAAACATCCTGAACAGGAGTTCTGTTGAATCCAACACTAATAAATGAACAGAACATGTTTATTAACAAACTGAGTGACCTTGCAAAGAAAATAGTGAGTTCTTTCTGGATGAAATAGTCTTAACTTTAAAGATTTTTACTTCTATGAACTTTTTACGACTAAGAATTCCTCACAGGACTTTTCTCAACCAATATATAAATATTAAACCTATAAACTTGAATATAAATGTTATGAATTTACTTTTCACAGGGGTACACTGCAAAAATTATCCATCTAACCACRTTTTACAATCTTATATCCAGCAAAAAAGCATTTAAAGTAGTATAATCTTATTTTATTAAAGGTAAGCCACACACACATGCTGTTTCTTTGTTGGTGTTCAGTGACTTCTTCCAGTCAGTGGACTGGGTATCAAAACTAGGAATCAAAAATTTAAAATCCAAATGATTTGGTAACCCTTTTTCTTTTACAGTCCCCTAATTACCATGCAATTACCTAGCATTTACATTTAAGTAATATCATTTTACTATGCAATTTCTTGGTAATTATAGCAATTTACCATGTAATTACTTGGAAAGAACATTAAAAATACTACGTAATTAAACAAATTTTAGTGGGTAATTCTATTACAATTACAGTTCAATCGTATCTTAATTACCCACTATTTGCCAAAAAAACTGCCAACTTTTTTTACAGTCTCCTAATTACCATTTTATTATAAAGTGCATATGTAAATAAACTAATTTAGTGATCCTATTACAATTAATCATTATCAGTAAACTACTATGTTAGTAAAACTATTTTTATTAGGCAACTACAATCAAATTACTGTACAATAATACCTCTATTATATGTAAATACATTTAATTGCAGTAATACATATAATAATAATAATAAATACATGTAAATACTAGGTAACTGCATAGTAATTAGCGGACTGCAAAAGAAAGGGTTACCAACGATTCCAGGAGAATCAGCGTTAGTCCTGGTTCTAATCAGTATTAATGATCCAACCRTATTCCTCATCGGTTTAAGCTTTACATGAAGATGAAAACGAGAAAAACACTGTTGAAGAAAACTCATTAAAGCTTCACTGGAGTTGGTGTGTAGATTATTCAGACTCTAATTTAAACTCGTGAAGCTTCGATTCGTACTACATACGTCTGTAAACTCTCACGTGCTTGTCTGCATTCTAAATATTGTCAACAGATGTAGTGGGCTGAAGATGTTCAAGTGAATCACGGTGCAGAATCCAGCGTGGGTTGATGACTAACGAAGGAAAGCAGCTTGTAGTTTAGTCTCAGTGATTCTGTCTGTATCAGCATTGCTGAGCATTTGCATATGACATGCAGAAATCAACAAACTTGAGGGAAACCCCGCAGGACCGTTGCAGAGCTGCATTGTTTTGTTTCTATTAATGTCACACATCAAGGAGGGGGATAAAACAGCTCTTTGTGTTAAGTTACAGAGCAAGTTGTGATTCATTATGGCTGAGAGAAGCTTCAGATCAAACACGAGAGATACTAACAAGCCTCAGCTGAGGAATCACTTACAAGGCTCTCGATATAACGCCACAGGAATCCGTTTTCTCAAAGGATGTTTGTTACTCCCAACTCTTATCACCCATGTTCTGTCGTCTGACTGCATCCCTTTGTTCCACAGAGGGTGAAGACATGACGTTATAGAAAAGACTACAGAAAACAAACAAGATAAGTGACAAAATACATTAACGATAAGCTATTTGTGAACAAGTGTTGTGTGCCTAATCAATACATCCATTACCGTGATTCATAGGCTCGGGTTGTTTGCTGTTGACCTACTGTGATGGAAGCAGAGTTCTGATTGGGTAATTGTTCTCGTACTCAGGATTTCCCTCCTCAGAAAGCCGGGAACCCTGCTGAATCATCAAGCTGCACGCACGTAAACACGCATGCCGCTCTGCCAAGCTGCATCCTGTCGTGTCAGCCAATCAGGGTCCGTATAATTGGCACTGCAGGGTTTCTGAACGGGCAGGAAATGATATTCAGATGTGGGGTGTTTGTGTGTTTTCTCACAGTCTTGTGTTTGTTGTCGATTTTCTTGTTTTTCTTGCCTCGGCTATGTMAACATTTACAGGTGCACACAGGAACACACACAATCACCCACTAAAAATATGGCAAGGCTGCAGTGAAAGCTGTTATAATGGAATGAGGTGAAAAAAACTGCATGACAGGAAACGATACAGCTAGGACTGAATTTATTGATTAAACAGATTAATTTGTGTGTAAAAAAAAAAAAGGAGTGGAAGGCAAGTTTGTAATTGTATAAAAAATGTGGATAATTAATTTAAAAAAGTGGTTTATATTTAAGTTTGTACGAGTGAAATTAATGATTTTTAATTCAAGTTTTTCTCGTAGCATCTCGTGTCCTTAAGCCTGAAAAATTAACTAGTACTCCTTAAAGTGCCTGTGGCATAACATTTATGTAATAAATACGAACGCATTTTTGGAAAGATGACATTGATAAGATATTACAAAAGAAATTCCACGTTGTTGAGATGAACAGTTGTGGAGATATTCACGTRAAGAAACAGGAAGTGATGTCAAAGGGGAATGTCTGAATGTAAACAGAACATTGCTACAATAGCTAACAKCACAGTCTGTAGAGAAGAATCTGATGTTTCTTTAGAATATTTTGAGTCACTATCAAAGAGATGAAAAGTCAGAACTCAATATTGTTTAATCAAAGTTCCCTTAAAGAATTTATCTTTGATGTCACTTCCTGTTACAGGTGTAAAGTATAAATACTTTGGCTTGTTATTGTTAAAAACAAAAAATAAACTACCCTGATAAATTGCACCTCCTGGATAATGTGAATTTAATTTAATTGGTACTWAAGTATAATAAACGTTAGTCACTTTAGGACTTTTACTCAAGTTCTATTCATAGGAAAGACTTACTTTTACTAAAGTAATTTTATAGTTAGATACTTGTACTTTTACTCAAGTATCACTGAGGTACTTTAAATGCTGCTTTCTGACAGTTGTGAGACAAAAAGGGTAAAATTGTATTATTTCAAGTTTCTTAAAAATAAACAAGTTTTCTTTGACTTTTTGTATTTGATGGATAAGCATWTCACAGGCACTTTAAAGGGATGCATATCGTCCGTTCGTCTTGTATCCAAAACCTTGTGTGATCTGTTTTCAAAAGATGTGTTGGGAATAACTCTCAGCCACTACCAGCCCACACTGTACTTAACTCTAAAGTCATAGAATGAAGTTGACTCCAAACTTTAATTTGCTGCAGTTGTAATTATATGATCACCTGCTCCTGACGGTGGTGAGCTGTAATTAAAATTAATTCACCACAACGTGTATTGACACTTCAAATCTGCACACCAGATGGTTTGCACTTCAGGTGATTAATGCTGCGACTGAATTAAAAAAAAAAACAAAACAAAAAAAACCCTGAATTTTAAGCAACAATGTCATGAAATGAAATCACAAAGTCAATCATAATTTGAATCAAACTGATGAAGAAAGCAAGAATGACTCTGAAGTGTCTCAATTGTTTTTTAATCAATTGTCTAAAATGCATCTATGACTGAAAATATTCTGCTTGTTTCATAACGTTTCTGCATGACATTAAGCTCAGGATGCAGAGACTGTATTACAGTCAGTTGGAGTTAATTAATTAAACAGAAAAAAAGACTGAATGATTCAAGTGTACACTTTAATGTTCCTAAGAAGGGAAAAAGTAAAGYTTTGGTTGCCTGAAGTTGTGCGAAGTAGCTGTTAGCACATTTTAAATATTTGTGCTCTCAATTTGAATTATAAGGAAGGTTAATGCAATAAAAACACTTCAACTCAGGTCAAACTACACCAAAGAAAACCTGGTTATTTACATATAAATACCTAAATACAACCTGTTTGCCTGAGCTGCTACAACCCTTACAGCCGTTTCAAATGGTTCTGGTTTAAGCAGCRGCCCACCAATCATGCTTATAGGTGGGTTTACATCCCAACAGTCCACACCCAGCCGGCAGAACCACTTGAAACCTGAAGCGGTGAACGTTCAAACGGCAATAACCTGCAGATCTCACAGTAATGTATGACTGGGAGAAAGCACTCGATAGTGGCATGAGGGGAAATTGACGGCCGTTTTGAAAAGCTCTGCACCGACTTGTTACATAGATGTACATTTAGATGTAGTTTTACTTGATGGATTAATACAATTTGGGCTCAGGAGAGACTTGTTTCCACTTTAAAGATTTGTGGGTAAGGTTTGACTTGAAACATCAATAAATCTGAACTTGTCTGTTTTGACAGTTTTTGTATTGCACTAAAAATACATTTTATCTCTTCGATTTATTTCACMGACCCGACTTCTTTAACGTTTCCTGGTTTATCAAATAAAAAGTTATCCATCCATTAGCTTTGGTTTGTTCTGGAGTCGGGTTGCAGGGCAGCAGGCTCTCCACATCCAGCTCCTCCAGCTCCTCTGGGAGGACTCCAAGGCGTTCTCAGGCCAGCTGGGAGACATGATCTCTCTGGCGTGTCCTGGCTCTTCCTCGGGTCTCGCCCCAGTTGGGCGTGCCCACAGAGTCCAGCTAYCATGTAGAGAAACCTAATTTCTACCGCCTGTCTTTGAGATCTCGCTCTTTCAGTCACTACCCAGAGTCTGTGACCAGAAGTGAGGACAGGAATGCAGACCAACCAGTAAAGAGAGAACTTTACAATAAAAATCAAAGGTTAAAACTTGAAAATAAAAAACAAAGGCTCCCATGTAGAGAGATCTCCAGATTAAGCCCCCTTATCACATTTCACCAAATATGGCATCTTCATTAAGAGATGAGCATGTGGCAATAACCAAGACTGTCAGCTATTAATTACAAGCTCTTATTGGCTCCATCTTAAACCACTCTGCAATTTAATCAGATACAACCATGCTAATGCCATCTGGAGTGAGGAATAAACAGAACAGGCCGGTACCGAGCTGCCTCTCTGGTTGAAACGTGAAAGCTACTGACCAATGAAAAATTCTTCCTCTGCAAGAAGAAAAAACAATAAACAAACAAATAAATAAATAAATAAAAGAAAAAACTGGAATTCAGGGTGCAGCAGTGTGACAAAGCTGTTTTCAACACTTATGTCTGCCATTTTCTCAGCTGTCCCTGTGATTTCAGTTGCTTGTCTGCATCCATCTGTAAGACCGCCGTAGATGAATGGAGGAGAATCTGCTTCTGATGTTTCGCAAAAAAACACGTTTAAATTAGGAATGCACCTCTTACAGTGTAATGTCAGTGATCAGGAGCCGCRACTGGGATGCCTGACAATAAAAAAATGTTCGTTTAGGGGGATAAAATTAGGACAATGCATCATAATCAAGCCCTCTTTAGGTCTGTAAAAAAGGTTTTTCCAGTAGAAACGATGTGTGGTTAGGCAGTCGACATACTTATACATCAGTAACTGGCTGGTATCGTGACAAACTCCCTAAATTGATTAGATTTGGATTCATAAGGTTCTGAAGTGATTAATAATGATTCGACCAGCTGTTAAATAATGAAAATGGCTCAATTGAGTTGCAAAACAAATTGACTTTGTTTTCTCTTCACCATAAATGGCAGGTTTTGAGGGTAAACTTGTAAATACAACATTGCATATTGCACCACAGTAAATGTCATTAAGATATTGTTTCTTAAAGTGTAAAGATTAAAGGGGTAACAACCAAACAATGGTTAGCATGTCGTCTTTCACACATAACATCCCGTGATAACAGTTAGTCAGGTGTTTACGTTGCACCTATGGTTGGGCGGTATTGACAAAAAAAAAAAAATCACGGTTAATTGTGGTATTTAGTCGATAACGATTAATATGATGATTAATCCCCTGGAGTCCCTGGATGCCTGYATGTCCTATTCACATGACCACATTAAATCCCTCTAGTGGGAAATATTTRCTCTCCGTAAAAATCTGTTCCAAATTGTGTCAAAAGTACAGACTTCAGGCTATACATCAATTTTTAAATTGTGTTGATAGGTCAAGTAAAACCAGAGTTATGATAAACAAATTACAGAACTTTTTTTAAATGTTCGTCATAATTGAAGCAGAGAGGAGCACTGAGTGAACTGACCAGGGAAACCTCCTGTGAGTCTGCCTAGTAGCATTAATCAAATTAATTGTCAGATACTGAATTATCTGATGATTAATTGCACACAATACGATTTAGCCCAAACCTATTTGCACCATAACAGTTTTGTTCGAGCATCTGAACTGCTTGAAGCCTTTGTTTTCCACGACCGAGCACGGACATAAATCTTTTGAAACAAAAGCTGCCATGGCCTCAAATATCAGTAACGCTTTCTTTTACGGAACCCTTATTACCATGTAATTACAAGGTAATAAAATGAAATTAAATGCAAGTACTACCTTATTACCAGGTAATTGCATGGTAATTAGGATACAAAAGAAAACTACTGTTAGTAAAGCTACCTTTATCGGGTAACTACAATCAAATTACTATTCAATAGTGACTCAGCACTATATTTATAACCAAAAGAATGYAACTAAATTTTGGGGTTAGTGGTTAATTGCAATAAAATATAACTTTAAAACTGTCCAAATTACCTACTATTTATTTAGGTGTTACATAGTGAATTGTAATACATTACCAGGTAAGTGCAACATTACTGCAGACAATTACATAGCAAAATTGTGCCCTAATTATCACATAATTACATGGTAATAAGGTAGTAAATACATTTAATTACCATTTTATTACCTTGTAATTAGGTAATAAGGGTACCGTAAAAGAAAGTGTTACCAAAATATTTTTGTAATCCACAGAAAACCGGCTGATAATGTTAATGACTCTTTTAGTTTCTTTTGTTTTGGTCCTTATGACTTGTAAGCTAACATTATCGCTGGAAGTCAACTGGATGTAAATGTATGGCAAGCTGTAGTGACAAAAATGAACTCCTCTGTTTCATCACGCACAAGACTATTGAGTTTGACGTCATGGGGAACATTTATGTCATGCTCTATGAATCAATACTATCTTTTATTTTCTTTTTTTTTTTTACCCAGCCATACAGGCTGATGGTTTCTATTTTTCAAAATGGCTTCCTGAAAGTGATAACAGCTCTAGACCTTTTATGCCTCATTTTTAAGGCTTGTAATTTTGAACTTRTGTGCTGTGAAAAACCAATTTCCCTCTGGGAATCAAAATATCCAACATTTCAGAAAAATTATACCAACAAAGTTTCTTGTCATGACTCATTTTTCAAACAAGGCTCATATTTGTATGAACTGTGTTCATTAAGTTGGAGAATATTAATTACACTGTAACCTGGGCCAAATTTTAATGTAATAAGATTTTATTTTCCCCCAGTTAGATCAAATATGTTTTCAATTTAACCAGAAATGAGAAAAACAATTTTGTTGCTGTTAATTAGTTCTTCTTGATAAATTAGACTCAGTAGGTCAAAGATTCACAAAAATCTGAATCATCAAAAGAAAATGCGAACGCTTCCCACAAAACGTTTTGTGTGTGATGTTGATTAAGCACAATAAACTCGCACTGGCACACTTCAAGGGTAAACTTCGTAAAGCAGACTCAATTCAGCAGGAAAAAAACCCAACAAAATTAAACGAGTTTAAAGACTGATCAGGACTGAATCCCACCATGTTGAAGAGAAAATCAGTGTCACTGCAGCGGCCAATTCAATTTACCTCCCAGAAAATGGGATCCCCAAACTGTTCAGCTGTGCGAGCTTTCCAAGGAAGGAAACAATTATAACCCCGCGTTTCTGGGAGGAGTGGGATATTGGCTGCTCCCCTCACAAAGGTGTTAATAACATTAACAACACTGCTGGAAAACTAATTTAGTTTAGCTTGGGAACTGGGGATGATAAATTTTTGAGACCTATTTGGTGGGAAGCATCTGAAACTCCGTTATTGATGGGATTTTAAGCCGTTTTAATTTAAAGTGTTTATAATTATACTGATTAATGCCTGTAGTGTATTAGAACGCAACAAAGGAAATCCATCTCAGGTCTCGTTCAGCCGCAGTTAATTTGTTTGTCATCATTTCTGGTGACACCATTTGAATGAAAATTATCTTCTGATGTGTTCTTTATTTATTCTAATTTAAAGGATATGAAAGTTGCCAAATGATTCGAGACAAATGGGAGTTGGTTACAGGTTCTGACTTCGTGTACAAGCTTCTGCTCAAGCCGTGAGAARAAAAGAGCCACTTATTACTGCGGTTCACTGCTTGAGTTTCTCGTGCAGCATCCCCTCGTACAGTAGCTTCATGGTTCACAGATTCCCAGCCGGTGATAAATCAGAGCAGAAGGAGGGTGGGGGTCACTCTGCCTTCTGCTTTTCAGCTCAACCCCTCATGCAAACACAAAGAAAGCGAGTACAGACAATAACAAAACAAAACAACTAACTTTAAAAAGGAATTTCAGGTAACTATCAACTCCTGTGACTTTTCACACTTTGTAAAAAAATAAAAAATGTGTTCCCAGTTCATTAAAGCCTGAGCTGCTTATCTACGCAAACCTTTTAAAAATACTGAGCCGGACTTCAAAGCCTGGACCAATTTAACAATTTTACTCCCCGACAGACAGAGGCAGCAGAAAACAAGCCGTTTTTCTTTTAAGTGTTGCCACGTTCAAAGATGATAGTCACGTTTAAGAACTTTACTTTAGATAAGGCGCCGGAGCCAAAAAGCGCTCTGAAACGCTACAAACYCAAAGATAAAATGCTCTTGTCCTCATTTTTTATTTTTAATATAAAGAGGCAAACATTTTACTCAGTTGAATAAAATCACCATAAACAAAGTCTTTCTGGTCTTWATGAAGGATGATTCAAAGTTGCAGAGGTTAAAAAACCCAAACTTTTCTTTTCCCAGCATGACTGCACAATGTTCCAGGAATAAAAGCAATAATGAATTTTCTGAGCAGAATGGATTTACTGAGACAGACTACAACTGAAAACAGAGACTTGCTCATTATACACGGACAGAGACCCAAGGATGTTTGAACAGCACAAAACTTTAGGGAGGATTATTTGAGTGAAGTATTTCAGAAAAAGTTGTGTTGCGCACAGTGTTGACACCAGTTTTATTTTCCATTTCACTTCTTTTAAAATCATTTTGGCTGAGGGGTTCAGTAAAGTTCAGTTTTACTTTTCTATAAGGTTGAGACAGCAGATTCCAGCACAGAGTGAAAAACAACTATATGTAGAGAACTTAATGACTCACTTCTGTCATCTTGGTGTTTTTAAGATGTCCACGCTTGACAAATGACTACAAAATTGTGCCTTCTCTGATAAATGCTGATCTTTGCACTCCTCAAAAACAGAGAAAAAAAAACACTTTTTCAGCAAGAGACCCAAAACTAAAAGCATTGTTATTTGAGCATCTCTTCAACAGCATTTAGTAACTTTATTTTAACTTTGTACTGGATTGCTATACGTTCCTGTTGTACTAGATGGATCATTATGTTTTTAATGGTTGTACCACAACAATTTGGATGGATAATCTCATTTACACAACCATATTTATTAAAATCAAGATATCTGAAACAGTCCAATACATGAATAATTGGAGTGGCACCATGGTTGGTGCAAAGTGATCAATGTTACATTAAAACCAGCMCAGAACATAAGGACATTTGCGTTTGGTTGATTATTTCTTTGTTGTAACAATGCTTCTTGGCAATAAATTTTATAMCCTTAAAAGCCTGTTCATTTCCCTTTTTAATGATGCCACATTTGTAAGGAAAATGCATTTGTAGGATGAGCAGTAGAGCTGATTATGTGGGTTGCACACATGAAAAATTTGCCAAATCTCTGCTCAACAGCTTTATTTTGCTGTCATTGACTCTTGTTTTGAACTTCTGGTATCTCCGGGAGCTGCCAATCAGATGCCCACCATAAGATTTATTGCCAAGAAGCATTGTTACAAAAAGACACTACACTATGTTTAGTTATACACTGAAATCTATCATAAACGATAGGTCATTTATGTTGTTATGCATGTTAATTGTTAATTGACTATAAATAAAAATGGACTTTTTTGGCTAAATCTGGCATATTTACGTGATATATTGTACACTTGATGAAATAAATAAAATTCAGTTCTACCAAACACAAAATACAAGCAATACAATAAAAGTAGTAATAGTTAAAACATAGGCATGAATCAAAGGTCTTCTCACAGTTTAGTGGTGACTGTTACAGATGTGTAGTTTCTGCCCTCAGCTCTGAAGAAACAGYTGTTTGTTTTCTGTCAGATGACTTTAATTTAACTGATGTTTGGAAATAGGTTGGACAGTTGTACGGGGTGAACATTACTGTAAAAACACAAATGTATTTGTGAAGAAAGTCAAGGCGACCTATTTTTCTTGTTAATGAAATTACAGTTTTTGTTTTTTTTTTCTATAGCTGCTCTCCAAACTGTTTCCTACACCACATATCAAAGCTCAGCCTCATGCTTTGATGTTTGGTACTCTTTATGGAACAAACAACAAAAACATTGACAGCAAAGTAGTTTTTAAACAGCAGGAATTTGGAACTGAATTGCTGTTAAAAGCATTTTACATTATTATAAGTGTTTGCTGTGAAAAAAAAGCTCCAACGTGGTGAAGAAATTCAAACTGTGTCGAGCCTCTCCAGCCAACTCTTACACTCGTTTCATGTATAAATGTAAGGAAACTAAAATTATAGTGGTTGCTTTTTAAAAAGTCTAGTCCCTGTCAGTTAGTAACAAAAGTGGTTACAAATGTGTGGATGATGAATGGGTTAAAACAGAGGACTGTCACCCAGGGGAGTGGGCTTCACTTCCTGTCAACAGTGACCTATTTTCGGTCTGCTGGAAACGTGTACATGTGGCCTTGCTTGTCAAAAAGGAGGATCCGAGTGCAGAAAGGTGAAGAGCAGAAAGGAGAATGCATTTTCTAGGTCTAGGTTTCTGTCATTTCCTTCACTAATAACCTTTTAGCCCCGCCCCTCTTTTTAAACTTGTGACCTTTTCCCCCTCAAACCTTCCTCTTTGTTGAAGTCACATTTGTCCCACCATGAAGGCGACGCCTCAGTCATATTTGAAGCAGCTCTTCTTTTCTAATCAAATGCACTCTTTTCCTCCTCTATCCCTCTCTCTCTGCGACAGTGATGGATGACGGCCTTCACCTGTTTATCGCCTTTACATATTYCTCTGCCCATCCCTTTAACGACACACATTCATACCTGCTGACTCTTCATCCCCCCTTCACTTTTTTCCTGTCTCACTCTTCCTCAGCTGTTTACTCCTTCCATCTTATGAACTCCCTGACCATTTTAATCCCACCCCTCTCTTCAAATCCCTGCATTGAATTTGTATTTTTTTAACCTTTTTTTAGGCGTTTGTGGTAATTCTGGTTGACTAAAGAGGACAATACGGCAGAAGAGCAATAGTATCAAAAGGATGAGTGGGCTTACTGTACGCATGACAGCTGCAAGAAGAGGCAACGTGGGCGTTCTTTTGTTTCTTGCCTGGAGAGAAAATGTGTGTGAGTGTGTGTATACGTATGTGTGTCTATGTGTCGGCCTCTCTATAATTWTGAGTGTGTGGGAAGACTGTTTTGGTATGCTCGTGGTCGTTTCAGTATGCTCACCTTATATCGAGGGCCTAGAATTATGAGTGAGAGCACTTTCTGGAAAGACTTGGAGTGATTGAAAGGGACTSTGTGTACGAGTGTGTGTGGGGACACGCATTGTGCTAACATCGTGGGGACCATTTTCCAGAAAAACACAGCCTTGTGGGGACCCAAAGCTCCCAAAGCCTGGTCCCTATGAGTACAGATGCTATTTTTGGGTGCGGGGTTAGGGTTAGGACCAAGGTATGAATTGAATTTAGTTTAGTTTTAGGGTCAGGTACTTCATGGGGCAGACTGGTCACTGCATTCCTACACAGTTCCACTCGATTCTTATCTCACTTCTCTGCTCAGTCTGGGATTTTTCCCCTCAGACATGGATTTCTCTGAAACAATTTCAACCAGGCCTATCAGTGAACAGGAGGAGGAGTTGTGAACGATGACGYTGTTTTAGTCTGACTGTAGTTTAGCAAAGGCAGCGGAGGAAATGAACGACACCAGTCTGTGTTGACAAGACTTCCAAATTAAATTAAACGTGTCTCACAAAGCCTGCAACATCCATCTCATTCAGCTCGGTTTTCTCTCTTCCCAGTAGGAAATGGTTGTTTACAGAATGTAATTTCCAGTTAGCTTCTTAGCTTAGCATATGTCACGGTTGAGCTGGTGCACTACATACGTCATGGCCGAACGTTGGCGATTGGGTAAATCAGATCCAATTSATTTAAACTTCAACAGAGAGAGAGTCCCGACCCTTGTATGAAGCAAAGCGTAGAACAAAAATCTGGTTTTTATCAGTCTTATCATGAGGTGGTTAGATTTAGGGTAAAGGATCATAAAGAAATGACTTGAAAATGAGTGGAAGTCAATGCAAAGATCTCAAGAGGATAGAAAAAACAAGATGTGAGACAAAGAGGCCCTGATATTTGATTTGAGACAAAAACAAATAAGTAACAATGCAGCTAAGCTTGAGTGCATCAAAACTTTTTTTTCTACAAACTTGCAGTCCAGCATCATTCAGGATGTGGTGATATTTGGGCGTCAGTTAATTCTTGAAGCCCCACCGCGCTCCAACTCACAGCCCAATAAGATCCGTGGATTACCGCGCTCGTGATAAGTGGCTTTCAGGAGCTAATACAAATCCCCTTGTTTATAAACACTGCAACATTCCTTTAAGTCGATTTAAGTCGATTATGAGCTAATGGCATTTGCGGGCGCCCGAGTGGATGCACAAACACACAKGGGCCGTATGCAGATCTATGGCTTTATATGCAGATTTATACACTGGCACGCACATGCAGTTTATTACCTGTCGTTAATCGTGCCTTGCATTTTTGAGGGCCTGACGTTTATATTGAACCTGAGACACGCAGGCAACTGAAACCTTCAGGGCCATTAGGTCTTCAGTGTGAAAAATAATGAAACTTTCAGACACATAAGTGCTTTTAAGTCACACATGAAGCCATCTTAATTGCTCCAGTTTGGAATGTGTTTAAAAGTATCCTGGAAGAAAAAAAACACTTAACTGGATATTCATCAGACCATTAGCAGCTGCACTTTCAGCTGGCCTGACAAAAAGCTGTTCCCTCCAAAGAATCTGTTTGATGCTTAAACCTTTCAGGATATGGAGTTAGTGTCAGGTCTCACAAAGTTTTGCTCCAACACTAAAGAAGGGGGGGGGGGGGTAGTTTCTTAACCCTCCCCACACCAATGCTTTTAGCTCATGTTCTCACTTCATGCAGCCTCTCCGCTCCCTCCACCCGCCTGCTTCCTGCTCTCTGGAGGGTAAAAGGTTCATGCAGGGTAGGGGAGCAAGAGGTTTCTCAAAATAGAAGAAAGGAGCTGCAGCTACAGTAAACATGCCAAGAAGCCCAAACCACCAACACAGAGCACAGGTGCCTAAAAAAAACCACCTCTTTTTTATCTACAATCTGGGTTTTTGTTCAATACATCTCTTATTGTTTGTGATTTGACACTAAATCAATATTCTGTTTTTCTTTTACCATCTTCGTATGTTTAATAATAATAATAATATTAATGTTTTAATAAGTCCAAAAGCAGCAGCTAATCTGTGGAGTAGATGAAGCCTATGAGGAGAAACAAAAAAATTAAAAAAATTTAAAAAGTACAAATCGTCCAAAAAGGTTCCCACMAATGTACATAAGACGAGCAGCGCAGTTGGTTGAAACGTGCAGATGAAACACAGACGCCGTAGTAGCAGGAGAACTACATGAGGGTGCGCACGTGCAGATGCATGCGCAGTCCTGCCGCACCAGTACAGTGTGTAAGATGAGATTTTATTGATTTGAAACGAGGGGAAGTTCTAGCACTGCAGCACAATGAACAGAGGGAAGAGGCAGGGAAAGATAAGGCAGGGGGAAGGAGGGGAGATAGAAATCTGAATTAAAAAGTTTTAGAGAAGAACCGAGAGCAATGTAGATTAAAAGAAAAAAGTCGGAATAAGGATTTTTAACTAACAATGCTGTTTCAAGCTGAAATAGATAATGTGAGATTTGTGTTAGTATTGAAGCAGTGATGTGTTGGAGCTAATTTTTGTGCAATCTAATTGTGGTGGAGCGCGCAGACAGAAAAAAAAGTTTAATGATACCTAAAAGCAGGGTGTTTTTAAGCTTGATGTGAGCAAGTTCAACTAACATTCCTTTAAAGAATACATGAAAGTTTGAAACAAAGACTTCCTGCCATCTATTAGAGCTCAGAATATTTGTTGAGGATGACTGTCAGCTACCAGAATATCAGATTTTAGCTCAATTTATTTAAAATTGAGCGAGTTGTAGCCATTCTCATGTTTGCTAAGATTGATAAGCTGCTGCAGCCATCCTGATGTTAAAGGCAGAACATCGAATCTCATCCTTGAGAAGAGAAACGCTAAATATTTCACCTGATTTAGTGACCCTCTGAACAATTAGCTTTCAATTAGCTTCATTCCTAAAAAGAAGATTTAGGAGCCGATGTGGAGGGAGAAACAGGAAGGAGAGGCAAAGATCAAGGAGGYGAGTGAAAATGAATTGGACAGGTTGCCATCCATCTTTCTGGGTCARATCGATGAGCAAGTGAAGGGATCCGTTACATCCAACTTTTTGTGCACGAGCGTCAGAAAGCTTCGATGCTGCACTCTACGGCTGCAAATGAGATCTTAGAGCAATATGGGAAGGAGGGGTGGGGGGCAGAAGAGATGCAGAACAGTATGATGAAAAGGGGAAAAATGTCTGCAKGAGCAAGGGAGAGGTAAGGGAGAAAAATGACTGTATGGGATAATCAAGTGATAAAGCAGATGGGGAGGAGAGATGGGGCGAGGAAGTASATAAATGAAGGGGAAAGTGAGGAAGAATTGCATCTCTGAGACGGTCTGGGCACAGAGGGGAATACAACAGAATCATGTGTGGTGCATCGGATGTGGGCAGAGTGCGTGTGCACACGTGAGGGCGCAGTGACCAAAAAAAGAAAAAAAAAGTACGAGCAGGAGAGGGAAGGAGACGTGGAGGTCAGCAGCAGAGTCAGCAAGGCGACAGAAAGACAAAAAAGACGAGGAGTGAAAAGATGGCGAGGAGGAGCTGTGACTGATAACATTGTCGTACTCAGGTTGCCTCAAGGGCAGACAAGGCTGAGAGGAAAGAAAGGAGGAATGAGACAAAGAAAAGGAAAAGTGGAAATTTACAGAGGAGCCAGAGGCACGAATGGCTATAAGATGGAAGGTGAGCAAGGATGAAGAGACGGCAGGAAAAAAAAAAAGAAAAACACAGAAGTGCAGGTAGACTGAGAGGAGGCGAGGAAACAATGTGCTGCATGACTAATAGAGTCAGAGAGACATGAGGGGCTGGTGGGGGGGGGGGTTTAAACTGAGCAGGCATGCCTCGAGGAGAACAATGAGAGGGTCTTTCACGAGGAGGAAGAAACAAATTAAAGACCGGAAAGAAAGATGAATGGCAGGAGTGTTAATGTGAGGAAAATGAAGCGGTTTAAATAATTAAAGCCCTGTCCACACTTACATGCATATTTTCCACAACAGATGTATTTTTTAAGTGAGAAATCAAATACTAAAACTATGGAGAGAAAATATCAGGAAAACTGCATTTATTGTGGAAAAGCTGTCAAAGGAGACGACTACAACTGTGAAGCACCTCATTAGGATTTAAAGATATGAGTTGATCTGAGACACACCCCAGAAAAGGGGCGGGGCTTGTGGAGTTACAATAAGGAGGAATTCAGACCAAAGCATTGCAGTTCCACTTTATATACACCCTAAATGAATTATTTAAATGTGAAAAGGATTTAAAATCATCGTGTCTCCTTTAAAACAAAACTTGCTGATTGACTATTTAGATGCAGACAGATTAGCAAACAATAGGCTTCAATGATCCTGACCTATTACTGCTTAATATGCACCTCAACAAGGTTGTTTTCATACCAATCACAAATGCTAAAAAAAGACAGCAGCTCTTTACAAAGAACAATGTGAACCTAAATTTACAATCAACTAACATATAARCAAAAACAAACGTCTGTTTGTTGCCTCTAAGTAGTCAAGCTGCAATGTGGCACTGCATGCAGATTTTATTCTTTGTTTAAATTCTAATAACAGTAGCAATTAGTGTATACTAATGTATTCAGTATTTTCCTTATTTCCATGAACTGAACACTATTCAAAGAAAAATCTCCTGTCGTAGCCATTAGCACATTTTTTTTGTAAGAGTCAATAAGTTCTTGGTAGGTCTGTTTAAGTGCCTCTTGGTGTTCGAGGAAACCAAGGAGCAAAAAGAAAAGATGCATTCRTTGGAAAACACTTGAGCATTTGTTGTATTGTTTATTTTTTAATCTGGCATATGAAAACAACATTGTTTACCTGTGTGCAAAATAACTGGGGAGATTATCATTAGGTTTTGTATAACATTGTTCAACTCATTGCCTTAATCTGATGTAAAAAGCACTTAATATTGGTGTCTGTATGAGGGAATATAATAATTAAGAAAATATCACATGATACAAAAGAAAAAACAAGCTCAAACTGTTTTGGCACTCTTTGGTCAAGCTAAAAATGTTCTGTTGTGTTTGGATTGTGTTCACATCAATGTTACCACCTAGCATGAGTACTAGTTTAATGTATTTTGTTACTTACATGAAATATTTATGGTATAAAGGACACATTTTCAAGTACTATAGTCAAAAGTAAAACATAAAAAATATACAAATGAAGGAAAAGTTAACAGAACCTGAAGTTAAAAAAAAAAAAAGCTCTGCTCCAACTACCACTTAGGATTTCAGTGGACGCTGCCAAGCAATATTTTCCAATGTCATTTTAC
>NW_013952456.1:2134755-2172472 GCF_001266775.1 Austrofundulus limnaeus
TGTGTGTGTGTGTGTTGTTTTTTTTAAACATTGATATTCATGCCTCTGCAGGGGCTCAGGAGACGTCCAACACTGACTGCCCTGAGGACGAGCTGTCACTGCAGGCATTCAGAAGTTTGTCCCACGCACAAACACCCACCCTCTTCTGCTCCAGGCATTCCCCCCTACAAACTGCTGACACCACACATAAGGAAATAACTACATGTAGCACAACTGTTAAGATAGTGCACATTTTTTTATTTAAGGTGCCAAGTTTTAACTAGCACAAATGTCTCTTGGTGTTCAGAGAAACACTAATGACTTCGTAGTGAAATGTGAAAAAGTACATTYGTCGTCACACACGAGTCGCCATTCTCCACTAATGTCCTATTAAATGTGCATAAACACGACCGTTTTGGCTCTTTCCACTTTGTTTTCGTTAAATAACTAATGTCTTACAGTTAAACGTACCAAATAAGTAAAGAAGTTCATACATTTTCCACATCATGTAGTCTTTTTCTACCATCTAACCACACTACCCATTTTGCTCCTCTTTAAAGGTGACGTATGAAAAAAAGATGTTAAATACATTTTGATGAGTACTTTGAGTCTCTAAGAGTGCAGAAATTTTGAATTTAGTTTCTCCTTGTGCTGTGTAACTATTTTTATATTCTATTTGGTTTAGTTTTCTCTATTTTTATGACATTTTCTGAACTATCGTATCGTAATCCTGGCCAATTTTTTTTATACAATTTTTTTTCCTTTTTATTGTATCGTAGATGAGATGGAAATTTTAAATAAGGTCTGAACATACAACTACAATTTGTTGATCTTCATTCTCCTCTGGCTCTGGGTCAGACTCCAACATGTAAGGCTGGATGGACAAGTCTTCCCTTGTTGACATCTTTTAATTAACTTGTAAATAAAAATGTCTATATAGTCGTAAACCCCTCTATCAAACTAGAATGAACACCTCTGGAAGCTGGAGGTGTTGTGTGTGAAACGCCTTGTTTGAATTTGAAGAGACAGCCTTAAAACAAATTGATCAGAGACACACCCCAGAAAAGGGGCGGGGCTTGTGGAGTTGCAATAAGGAGAAATTCAAACCAAAGCATTGCAGTTCCACTTTATATAGACAACAACAAAGATTTAAATGCGAAAAAGAAGGATTTAAAACCATATGTCTACTTTAAGTATAAATATTTAGGAGCCTGATAGTGATATATAATATATGACTTTGCCTACTTTATTTTTTTATACATGTTCCAAAGAAGGATTCCAAAAAAAAATTGGGACAGAGTAGCCAGGTTTACTACAGAAGGAAAGAAAAAAAAACTTCCTATTTCACATCAACACTGCTTCAACTTCTGAGATAGATGGCAAACGCTCTTCTAGTTTCACACAAAAAGCAAAGCTGGAATCAAATGGAAACTATTAGGTAGCAATTTGTGTCAAAGTGTTACAGTCAGGATGATGTATGGTTATGCCTGGTTGTTGCTCAAAGTATTAGGCTGCATGTATTAAACCGTGCATCAATTTATAATCCCACATTCTATACGGCGCCACGTAGAAACACGCCATCCTCCTTCAGAGAGGCCCGTTCGTCTTCCTGACTCACCGTGTCATCCCCACTTTCACCACAAGTGTGACTGTTCACAACCATCCCTGTCACTCTCTGTATCCAGGTTACAGTTGCCATAACAACTGCCGATGAGTGGCAGTGACTCACTTTTTTAATTTTTTATTATTTGTGCCTAATCACCAAGTCACTTGTGCATTTAGAGACAGRTTTTAATGCAGAACTGAGATTTGCAGGAGGATTTTCATACTTGTTTGACTGCGTCAAGGCCTAATGAGACCTCCAGCCCTGCTGCAGAGTCAGGGATGACGGACCTGTGACCCACTTCTTCGGGCCCAGAGTCTTAAGGAAAGGGTTCAGTGATATAACATCGCTTTAATCCCCGCTTACAAGTTTCTAGGTAACTGTTACCACATGGACTGGCTGTGTTCAGTCTTCTGGGATGCTGCTAGGCAGTGACTTAGTATCGAAGAAGTGTGCACCGTTTGTGCACTGCAGAAGTTTTAAAACTTAAGGACATAGACTGTCCTGCAGTCCTTTAAAAGGGCAATATTATGTGTTTCACAGGCATACATTTAAATACTATACCATAATAAAGTATCTATGTCAGCTTTACCTGTTATTAAAATGCTGTTTTTATGTTTAAATAGAAAATAAATTTATCTTCATCACTTCCTCTTCTAAACGCCTTGAAATTGGCCTCTGTCTCTTTAAGGACCACCTTCCGCTTCTGTCTCGCCCATTTCGGTGCGGGGGTGGGGTGGGTGTCATCGGTTGCGCTCGCGGGGGTGGGGGGCTACCATGATGCAGTTTACTTGGCATCTGAAAATACATTTCCTCAAAGGTATTTTTAATCTGAAAAGAGCTTCACTGAGTGAGACCTAATGTTGAGAGTGCAGCAGACAGTTTAAGTTTCACTTTCACTTTCACCCGAGAGCCTACAGGAGTCACGGGCGGGGTGTGTGGGTAGGGGGCAGGGGTGCGCTCTGCCATGAGGAAGTTCGGCTTAAAGACACGTCCCAGGGGCGATTCTGGTACAAAAAGGCGTTTCTGGTCCCCACCTGTCGTTTTGCTCCTCAGCATGGCTTCCTAAAAACGCTGCAGGATTTCTCAAACATGCACGAATGAGTTAAAGCAAGGCTTTGGGCATGTTTTTTATGAGTGTATAACATTATAACATGATATAAAACTCAAAAAGTTGATTTTACATGATATTGCCCCTTTAAAGCGGTCTCAAACAATAGCCCAACAGGCTTTCTAAAAGTCTTTCTTTGGAATTTTTATCACCATCTGCCCATCCAGTGAACAAGTGAAGGGCAAAAGAAGTGTCAGGCCTAAAAAACCCACGATAACCAATGAGTAGTATTTATCAAATTTATTCAGGTAAAATTGCACTTTGAGTACAAATCGACCCATTTTTTAGCATAAAAACATAAAAAATTTAATCCACAGCTTTAATTCTACTAAATTTCATACAGACTTGATATTTTAGCCTTTGCAGTGTACCCTCTGGTGGGGAGACAGATTATTTGGGGACACACCCTTGTTTGTGACAGCGGACTGCTTCCACACGTCACTGAAAACAATCCACTCCAAGAGCAGAAGACGGATGTTCAATTAGTCAGATGTACTTTTGAGCATGATAACATGCAACCAACATCCTTTTGTCATCTCAGCGATTAACAAAAACAGAGTTTTCCTCCTCGAACTCTGGTGTGAAAAAGACAACTACTAGTGATTATATGCTTCTCTGCGCACAATTTACAGCAAGAGGGAGAAATTAAAGTGATTTATTCCAAGCAATACAATATTTAAAAGAAATATTGAAACTTATTGCAGTAGTACATTAGAAAATAAATGTTACAATTTACTCCCCTGTATAATATAACTATTCTTAACTTTATGGATAATTTTTGGGGTTTAATTTCTCACAATATACATGCATAAATACAGTCTAAGCCACACTTTTTAAAAAAAAAATCTGACAAAGAACTTAAGTGATGCTTCATCAGTTGMTCCAATGTTAAGTCAAGTTTTGTCTGTCAAACTGTACTCTATTTCATATTTCTTTAAAATAATTTAATGGTAAGAATAAAGAATAAACTTTAAATGGGAGCCGTAACTAAATGCCTAAGAACCAGTTTTCTTTCTTTTTGCCAAGTCCTGTTATTTTGACAAGAATTGTCCCATCCTTGAGTTAAGTGGCCCTTTTATTCCTTAATGATTTATAGGTTAGAGTTTAAGAACCGATTCGACAGCACAGTCTGACTGGACTGGAAATGAGTTAAAAGCAGCTGAAGTCTGAAAGGTAAAAAAAAGGTAAAAACAAACAAACAGATTGATTAAGACTGTTTTGAAATATTACAGGAAAGTCTGATTCCTTTAGAGGAAATAAAAAAAAACTAGGCCTTTGCACAGTAGTGAACAGTAGTTACATGGCGGTACCATTTCAAATATAGATTTTGGATGCTACTATATGAGGAACCAAGTAGGCATTAGTGCAGAGTGGTTCTCACACAGGCATTGATGTTTGTGCAGCAAAAGCCTTTGTTCCAGTTCTGTCTGATCGTGGGAATAGAAAAACCAGGCATCCTTTAACTTCACTCAGATGTCTTACTTTATCAAACAATGACCATTGTTTCTAATTTTTTTTCATTGTTTCTTCAGGTCTGTGGATAGCCAGGCGATCTACCATGCTCGTCCCCCCACCCCTCCATCCCCGCAGACAAACGCACCTGCCCCGCACACACCTCCACCCTCAACAGGGAGCAGAGGGATTCACCATCTCCTCACTCTTTCCTTCATCCATCCACTCTCTCTCTCTTCCCTCATTTCTCATCTCATCTTTGCCCTCCTCATCCCACCTCTACCACTGTGCCTGTCCGAGGACGTCCAGGAGGACCCTGCCCGACTCAGTCACTTTCCCAGTGTTCCATTGGCTGACGCTGGTCACATGCTGCCTGCTGCCTTCTCTGATAGGAGCAGGGGAGACGTGGGGTGTAGTTTCGGCCTGTCCTTTCCACTGCGTGTGCCGAAACCTTTCAGAGTCGCTCAGCACACTGTGCGCCGATAAGGGCCTCCTGTTTGTGCCGCCACACGTCGACCGGAGGACGGTCGAGCTGAGGCTGGCTGACAACTTTATAACAGAAGTGGGCGGGAATGACTTTGTCAACATGACTGGACTGGTTGATTTGACTCTGTCCAGAAACACAATCCACCTCATTCGACCCATGGCCTTCTCGGACTTGGAGAGTTTGCGTTCTTTGCATTTAGACGGTGAGCAACAACCTTTGTACCAATGTCTACTGGCTAAGATTGCTCATATTAGACTTACTTAAGTGGGAAAATATATCCTTTTCATGTCTTAGGTAACCGCTTAACAACACTTGGACCCAAGGACCTTTCAGGTTTGATCAACCTACAACACCTGATCGTCAACAACAACCAGCTGGTTAAAGTCTCCATTGAGGCTTTTGATGACTTCTTGCTCACCCTAGAAGACCTTGACCTGTCCTACAATAACCTCAGGAGGTAAGGACTCAAGTCTCAAGCTCAGGCATGCTAGGTCCAAAAACCTCAAAGCACAACGGTAATGTAGTGAACAGAGGTCTTTTGCGATAAGCATTAAATCAGTCGCACTATAAATATAAATGAGGTTGGAAGTTTTCATTTACCTGCTTGTTTGTTTTCTTTGCATCTCCCTCTTTTCTACTCCTTAGCATAGGAAGGAACTCTGAACTCTGGTGTAGGTATTTGAAAGGTGCATGGTCTCATAACCTCTGTAGCATGAGAGCCCCATGAGCAGGCGTTTAGCTAGATGCCTTCTTTCAGCTGGCAATGCCTCAGGACGCCCTTGGGGCACCGTTCCAGTCCTTGGGTTTGCCATAAGTTCCATAAGATTTTTTTTTCACTACATAAATTTTGGAAATTTGGTAAGCATCGTGAGGGTGACCATAGTTGTTTTATGGGGGTAGCATTATTTTGGTCTCTAAACAATACCATCAATTATCGCGATAATTGAAATTATTGCAATAATTTCAGATAATTTCACAAATTTGTTGTTATGACAGGCCTAAGTACAGGTTTGTCTAAGCTACCAAAGATGATAAAAAAAACTTTAAAAATGCTGATGCTGGAACTAAAAGCTCAGAAAACTATCGTTTCTGAAGATGTTATAATTTCTTTCACTTCAATTTGGTTAAGACCCTATGAGGTCATTCTCAAGCTCACTCCTCTGTGAATAACTGTTATTGCCGACAATATATTGCTGAATATATTGTATATGGTTCATTTTGCACATCTCGTTTATGTGACAATGGAGACTCTTACAGCAAGACTATTATTAGAGACTAAATAGAAAGACTGAAGAATAATTAGTCTCTCCTTTTCATATGGGCACACAATGCAGATGGATTCAGCAGCATTTGGCTGTCAATTCTGATGAAGATGTTTCAATTGTCTCCTGAACAGAAACACTTTGGCCTTTCTCCAGCCTCCATCACATCTTGAGAAAAGTGCAGAATTTCAGTGATGCACAGAAGAGCAGTTTCTGTTTCTAATGGTTATTGAAGAGTCTATTCCGAGTGTCAAAGAGTTGGTGTCACATTTTGTCACGGTTAATAATGCAGTGGAAACAGGGCACACGGTGCAAGAAAAAAGTATATAACCGCCAAAGGACTTATTGAGGTTGGAGGTGAACCTTATAAAACATTTGTTACCCAACACGTTGGTTCATTTTTTTCAGTGTTTTACTTTCAGGTAAACCAAGAACGAACTGCTATGTTGCAGAATAAATCATCTGAACTATTTCTGGCAAAGTTTTCCCCTGAGCAGAAGCTGATCAAGACTTCAGTTTAGCATTTATGTTACAATAAAATAAAAACAAAGTAAGGTTTTAGGTGCAACAAGTCGGACAATGAGATAAAAGCTACAATCTCAATTATTGACTTTTCCCACAACACAAATCACAAGAATAATGTGCATAATTATTTTTCTCCCACAACCTTTCCCCAGAGAGATTTGCTGTACAGAAAGATGGTAATCATAGTAAAGCTATCAGAGTCTAAAGAGGAACAAAAACTGGTTTTGCTTTTAGAGCAAGACATTTCCACCCTCTAATTGTTGAGGATCATTACTTTTAATGTATTTGTTAGTTTAATATGTGCTCAATACAAATTTCCACAATATTTTCCAAGGAACCAAATTTAAACCATGTTAAATTTTCATGTTAATTTTTGTTACCAATCTGAGAGCAATTTTTTTGGCAGTAAACACTAAAAACTAAGGTGTTGTGAAGATAGAACAAGACAAAAATTGAAAGAATGTTTAATGCCACCTTTCTCCTAAACTTAAACATTCTTTATTACAACAAAAAAATAAAAAATAAAATATAAAAATGAACTATAGTGGTCCTCTGTAGGGATGTGGATAAGATTTATTTTCCCCAGACCAATATCAAGTCAAACAGTGCATTTAAAAAGAAAATTAGAATATCACCAACGTCATGTGGTAATCTCAAGTATGAAAGTTATGGATGTTTGCTTCGGTGTGATCAAGCTTAGGATTTCTGTTACAATTCAGAGCTGAACCAATCAGGTCTTTGTGACCATTTTGTTATACGGTCCACATTTTCTCGTAACTTTGTTAATGTTCAAGATATTTCTATGAAATTTTAAAAAATGTTTCACATTCTGGTTTTTGTAGGAAGCTCTTGTACTCTAAAAATCTAAAAACAAAATCCAGTGTCAAAGTAGCTCAAATGTATAGCATAATGTTAGAAGGCTCTTGGAAAACAAGGAAATGAAAAACCATTTTAAAACCATATGAACATTTGTTTTGTAAACAATGACGAAAACGAGCGTCAACTTTCTTTACTAATATAGGCTATTCCAGAGCAACAAAAAATACATACTTCAATGTTTCAGATCATACTCAAGTTTAGAAAAAAGGCAAATGAAATAATGTTCTTCACGTCAGCTTACCTATTTAGGGGTCAGTAGAAAAACTTTTCAATGAAGTGGCTCTTCAAAACCCATCGACAAACGAAAAACTTACGAGTCTGCTACCTGATGGCAGCTCGGTTTGTTGAAATTCATAGAAACAGGAGCAAATAAGTGAATGCTCAGTGCAGCGTTGCACAATCCAGTCACAGCAGTTCAGGAAGAAAATGGCAGCCGCTGCTGACRATGTCAACATCCCTATACTCTGCATCAATAAACCTACAAGAGCACTGATCACAGGTACATGTGTCAAACTAAGAACATGACCTGACAGAGATGACTAATAAAAAGAATCTCCTATGAATCGTTCTAAATATATGTTTTCTTCCTGCAGGGTACCGTGGGAGTCCATTCAGAACATGGCCAGTCTCCACACTCTGAACCTGGACCATAATTTAATAGACCACATAGCAGAAGGAGTGTTCGGGGAGCTGTATAAGCTGGCGCGGCTGGATATGACCTCCAACAGGCTCCGAACTCTGCCTCCTGATCCGCTCTTTGCAAGGTAGCTCTTAAGATTTTCAGGTTCTTTAAGAAGTGGCTTAGTGGAAACATTACAGGAGGGAGAGAATACTGAGCCCCAAAAATGTGCTTTTAAATCTTTGTTGATCTGCTACAAAAACAGGGATATATTCTTATTGCAGAACCTCTCTATACCATTTGACACTTTGTTTAATCACTTAATCTGCTCTTTTACCAACCACATTTGCATATTCAACACGTCTATTCGATTTTAAGATAATGACAAAGAGTTGGTTATATTTACCAACTGTGAACCGTTGCCATTCTGACTAAGTTCATTTTGTTGCAGGTACATTTGCACTTACATTTAATTTGACTTTAATTGTTAAACAATTTGAACATTGCTCTTAAGTCTTGCCTGCTGTACACTTAGCTGCTTTCCTCTTTGGTTTTATACATTTTCCCAATTATAGTTGGTGTTGTACATACTGTAGACGTCTTTACAACACTGATTTACATGTAGTCACTTGGGCTTTCTCTCTGTATGCAGCCTTGTTAAATAGCAGCATTTTTAAAATCTTCGTGGTGTTTTAACATAATTCAATGCTACTTTAGAAATGTGCGAGTTGTGTTGCATTTTATTGCTCCACTGGGTGGGCAATCGTGTTTTTGTGTATATTTGCAAGCTAAAATACCTCTTGATCCAACAAATGGATTTTACTGAAACTTTTAGAAAGTGACCCTTGGATATACATTTAAAACTGATTATTTAGAGTCAACTTAATATAAGATGGGTGCTAAACCTATTCAACCATAATGAACAAAACTTTCTATAACTTCGTTAATTTTCCAGATGCTGAGCTAAGATTTGGTATTGAATACCTCGTTATAATATATATTTTTTGTGCTTACCTTTTGCATTGACTGTACATAGGTTAGCAAACTGTAAGAGATAAGTAGCATGTGAGTCTATAGGGAGGTACAAATGTTGTAAGCTCATCTTTTTTCTTTTTGGTGTCAGGTCGCAGACAGGAGCAATAAGTCCTACACCCTATAATGCCGTCATAAGCTTAAACTTTGGGGGGAACCCGCTCCACTGCAACTGTGAGCTGCTTTGGTTAAGACGACTTATACGAAGTGACGATATGGAAACGTGTGCCACTCCTGCACACCTGGCTGGAAGGTGAGTCTGGGAAATAATTTGCCTTTATTCAGGCAGTAGACCTCATTAACATTTAATGTGACCCAAAGAGTAATACTTTAAATGTGAAATGGTCTCATGATTTCTCTTTTTGTCACTGGGTTTAGTGCATTTCTGACTTCTATTATTTTAAAAGTCAAATAATTAGGTTCTTAGAGAGGGTTTTCTTTTTAACCCAATTTTCTGGACTGTGACAAAATGCATCTCTAAGATACAATAAATCAGTTTTTGGTAGAGTAAGACAAAATAAATGAATGCTAGTGAGGAGTTTAATTTATTCTTTTTTTCTTTAAGTTATCCCTGTTCTAAATGTCACAAAGCAAAAATTGGAAAGGGTCCTTTACATTTTTATAAGAAGTGGCTGGGGAGAGGGAGGTCTGGGCCTCCCTTCTGAAGCTGCTGCCCCCGCGACCCGACCCCGGATAGGCGGAAGAAAATGGATGGATGGATGGATGGATAATTCATTATAAAACATTTTTCAACAAATATTGACAGAAATTGGCTCTTGGCTTGGACCAAGTTTTGAATTTTGGCCCTCTTTTGACCTTTCTAATCTGATGCGTCAAATTAGCCAAAGCTCGTCAGTTTCTTCTGCGAGTTCTTACACAGACGAACATTAGAAAACCTGAAAAGTTTGACAGTGTTTTGAACATTAAATAAAATCATGTACATATGGTTTATCACTGCTGAAAAATATGCAAAGACTGGAAAGGACAAAGAACATCTGGTTCTGTCATCTGCCAATAATTTCTCTTAACTTTGTTCCATTTTCATGAATGTTGCATTATAATTGTACAGAATGTTGCGTGACATTTACACGATTAGTAAAACTGCCTTCATCTTTAGTTTAAAAACATTAATAATTTCCTAAATCTACTCCTCAGGCAGTAAACTGTCTTCCTCTCACTGTTTTATTTTTTTGTTCGTTTCTCTCAGGTATTTCTGGTCGATTCCTGAGGAGGAGTTTACCTGCGAACCACCTCTCATCACCCGTCACACACACAARCTGTGGGTGCTGGAGGGTCAACGTGCCACACTTAAATGCCGTGCCATCGGAGACCCTGAGCCGGTGGTCCACTGGGTTTCACCGGATGATCGAATTGTTGCGAACTCATCCAGGACCAGCTCCTTCAGCAACGGGACCTTGGATCTCTTGGTGACTGTAGCCCGGGACGACGGGGCGTACACATGTATTGCGATCAATGCGGCGGGTGAAGCTACCGCCACTGTGGACTTAAAAATAATCCCACTGCCTCATCGAGGTGGGGTTACTGGAAGCACCGGGGTTAACAGCGTTAATGCCAAGAATGCCAGGAACGCGACCAGTGGGATTTTACGGACCGACCCGGGTTCATCGGATATTAGCACGGGGAAAAACGGAGGGATTAACGGCGGCGCAGGACGAGGAGGAGAGGCGGATGATGGAAGCAGGAGAGAAATGGAAACTAATGAAGGTGACAGTGGAAAGTCAGCTGAAGGGGACAGGGCTGACAGAGGAAGCATGGAGGATGACGAAGGAGGCGAGGAGGAGAGCAGGCTGGTTGGAGTACAAGGAGTAACATCCACTTCAGCTCAGGTCCGATGGGATTTGGGACGTTTGTCTGAAGCTTACGCTG
Source organism: Austrofundulus limnaeus (assembly GCF_001266775.1). Lineage (NCBI taxonomy): Eukaryota > Metazoa > Chordata > Actinopteri > Cyprinodontiformes > Rivulidae > Austrofundulus > Austrofundulus limnaeus. Next base: position 2,145,592 of record NW_013952456.1, read on the forward strand.
TCTGGATGTATCAGATACAGTACAACTGCACCGCCGATGAGACGCTCATCTACAGGTCAGTCAAACCACACTACACCATTGTAACACAATTAGAAGCGACTTAGCGGGTCGTTTTTTATTATCTTTTAGTATCCAACCGCAGGTCATCTTTCATTATCGCCATCTAAAAAAGCTTTTAACCACTTAAATATTTATCAGTTACACCATGACACTTCGCTGAAACTGCTCACCCATCCCTTGAGCCATCGCTTATCCATGTGAAGGATGAACACAGTAAAAAAAGAGACGGCTCAATAATTTATCACCATGCCACAACAAAATGCTATAGGTGAAACGTCCATGACCGTGAATGAGTGCAAGACGGATGAACGTTGTTGCCAAATGTCAAATTTGAAGAGCCTTTAAAACATGTTAGAAAGATCTTTTAATAACTTAAATCTCATTTTAATTTAAAGGTACAGACCCTTTGATCTGACTTATTGGAGATGTAAACAGCTGAATACTGAATTCTAATATAAGTGCACTTAGATGCAAACAGTTGATTTTCAGCCGTTTCTGTCAAGAGTTGTTGATTTATCCAGTGTTCAGTATCGGCAAAGCATTTAAGTGCATCTCAGCACACACTTAATAGAACTCCAATCACCTTCACTTCAACGTTCCACAGCCATCTATAACTTATCTGGCTGTGGGGTTCCTTGGAATGGCTTCAGAGCGACTTGGCAGAAATATCAAGTAGTTCACAATATCTTGGTAGGTAATCCCAGGGAGAAGAAATAGATCAGCACCCCAGCCTATCATTACGAACTCCATTCTCAATTAACTGCAGTCCCTCTCTCTCACACTTTTAAACAGTCTTGGTCCATTTTAGAAGATCCCATTAGCTTTTCTAATAACATTTTCTGGGTCAGACTCTCACTCCGACTCTGGCTCTAACATGGGCAACTCTTCTCTTGCTGACATCCTTTAATTCATTTGTAAATAAAACGTTTCTGCGCAGTTATATAGTCATAAACCCCTCTATCGAACTAGAATGAACCAGTCTGGAAGCTGGATTGGGGCGGAGTGTCATGCACCTCATTTGCATTTAAAAAGGCAGCCTCAAAATGAGTTGATCTGAGACGCACTTCAGAAAAAGTGGTGAAAGAGGGGCCTGTGTAGTTACAATAGGGATCCACTTTATATACACCAAAACTGAATGATTTAAACGTGAAGGATTTAAAAGCAYGATGTGTCCACTTTAAATGATTCAAACCAAAAAAAAAGCAGTACAAACATCTGAATGAGGACAAGTTTTAGGCTCAAAATGGCTCGTGTGGCTCCTAGCCATTTGGTGTAGTTACATCTAAAAGGCCACTTCCTTGTTCATGAATTATGTCTGTGCACACTTGGAGTTTACTGCCTCTGAATTTACAATCTCAGCCTGATCAAACATTTATGTTTGGGGTCACTGCTACAGCACAACAGTGACTGAAACAGTGAGAAAGGATGAAATGATCAGACAAGGGTTGGCCAGCTGGCTGAGCAGAGACAGCCACAGCTTGTTGTATTTTTTTTTCCTTACTCAGTTTGGCACCAATTTGAACATTCTTTGTTTTTTCCCTTAGGTAACATAAAACAGGCATTAGGCAGTAAGTGGTATTGAGAAGGGCTGTGGGGGTGGGGGATAAGACAGGGCGTTGACTGGGAATCTAAAAGACTGAAAAGGTTCAATCAAGAGTCAGACGGGCGAATATAGGATGAAAATAAGGCTTGTGAGAGATCTCAAGAGGCAGAGAAGAGAGACTGATGGAGAAGTGGAAGATAGATGATTGGCTACACCCAAATCACCTCAGGAGAGAGATTGAGATCAGGGAAGGATGGGTGAGGAAAGACAAACTGACGAGGACTGAAGGCAGAAAGAGGATAGGTGGTACCAAATGATTCCATTTAGACAAAGGAGAATGGAAAAAATGGAAAAGGAGATATTTAAATCCATTACAGAAATAAAGTAAGATAAAAAGAGTGATTAAAATTAGAACGAATAGGAGGAATTTGAGAGAACAGAAGGGTGGAGGTAAAGAGGTCCCAAATGAAATGAAACAAGTCCAGATTCTAAGCAGCCCCAGAACACAATCGTAGCAATCACATGTAGAAAACTAATTAATTGATTGAATTAAATGAACTGAATAAGCCTTTCTAATCAGCTCTGTTAATCCCTTAATGGAAAACAGCAGTTTTGAAAAGGAACAAGCTTGAAATTTAGACTTATTATCTTAAACAAATCATAGGAGAAAAACATACTGTATACCTGGATAATGTTTCAAAAAACAACAGAGGTGCTTTGGTAATAAATATCTTTAAGAAGTACTATTAAAAATTGGAAAAAATAACATTTTTGGATTTTTGGTTTTGAATGTTTAAACTGGAGAGTAAGCAGCACTTCTATTGATGAGCAAATTCATTCCAAGCTGTGTAACTTTGACTTATTTCATTGAAATAAGTACATAAGTAAATATTTGCTTGTTATGCTGACATCACAAAAAAAGTTAAACACATTTCCAGCTTAAAGGTGTTTTAAAAACTGCACTTTTTCTCCATACCAGATTTTGCCTTTCAAAAAACCTTTCAAATTAATCAACCTTGTGTTTCACACTTGTATTTTGGCCCAAAAGTTTCTCTTTATAGGCTTCTCTATTCAAGAATGGCAAAATGTAGAAAGTCTAATGGATGTTAAGGATAACTTTTCTTTAAATTCCATTTTCCTAAACTGATTTCACCTCTTAAGGAGTAAAGAAAAAGTCAAGTATTCATTTCAAAGCAGCAAAGTAAAGAGAATAGAAAAGGTTCAGGTTTGAAACTAATTGGGATAAAAACAAAACAAATAAACAACATGGTGACCAGGCTTTTAGGTAGGATTTTGGAAGAAGGCGTCAACAGTTTAAGCCAGCACTCGACCAAACAACCCCGTGCAGACGGACCGGGATCGGAGTTGTGTCAACAATACACAACCACCACAGCCGATGAAATTTATTCTTTGTCTTCTTAAAATAACTGTGCCCCACGTCGATTACGAAATTTTATAAAGGGGGAAAAAACAACGYATGGTCTGAAACTTATTTTAAATCCCAGCAAAGGTGAAGATCAGCACGATGCCCTGAGGGAGTCGCCAAGCTAAAGATGGCGTCAAGAAACCAAACCAAGTTGATTTACATGATGTGGTTTAACTCTCAGAAAGTTCAGTCAAGAGAAAAAAAGGAAGTGATACGCTGTTCGAACGAAATTAAAACAAACAACCAACACTTGATTGTTTGAGCTCTCTCAAAAACAAATACAGTGGCAATTTTAGGGGCAAAATGTGGAGGACTTTGAAGTAAAAGCAGAAAGAACAAAAAGCCAGTCAGGACAGACAGAGGCAATCAAAGGAGGCAGAATTAGAAAGCGAGCTCTCCACGATGCTGCCAGGGATTTACAGTGCAGATTTATATCAGGCTATCAATGTGAAGGAGCTAGCTGAAATTTAGCCCAGGTAAACACCAGGCAAGCAATAGGAATGGGGTGTATAAATCAAAATGGAACAAGAACAGAAGAAAGATTTCAGGCTTCTTTTTTATATTTAAATGATTTATATTCATTGTTATATGTTTGTTTGCTTCGCCAAGTACAAAACGCTTAGTCAATCTGAACTGGGCCAAGGATGCAGAAAAATGGGTAGAAAACTGAGGATTTAGGAATATAAGCCAACAAAACAAATAAAGCAACAAGTCTGATAAATGATAAAAATTCGTTGCGATTGAGAGAAGCGAGCCCACAGTCAGAGTTATACGAGCTGCACAACAGCAGAGCTCGTCGTGTCAGAGTTAATCATTTTTTAAAGGTCAGTTTCTTGCTAGACAACCACGAGCCTCCATTCCAGCATGGCTGATTCTGATCTGTGACGGTGCCAGGTGGCACTCAGTCCATGTGGTGTCTGATGGATACCGCTCACCCCCCATCGACCCCATCACTCCTCACAGTCACAATCACCCGAGCTGTGTGTGCACGGAGTTCTGCCATACTGATACAGAATCACATTGATGGTTTGTGATCAGTGAAAAAAGCAAAAATAAAAAAACTCCTTGCGACATGCAAGTAATTACAGTACCACTACGTCTTTAATGCATTCCCATGAATATGTCATAATAGGGAAAAGGATGGCAGCTTTAAGATAAATTTAAAGCAAATGTTCAGAATTGGATGATGTTAACTTAAAATAACTACTTATACAACTATTGATGAGAGAGCTTGTTTTCAGCAGACAGAGCCATTTCATCATTAAACAAAGCTTATTTTCGCACAATAACTAGGAATTATTTCTAAATTGCACTTAAATAGGAGACTTTTCCCACCAGATTTCAGGACTGTTGGGTTTACCAACCACTGATCAATGAACTACTGTTTCCAGGTGTCATGGCAGCAATACTGAGTGATGAAACTGTAGGTAACAAGAGCCACTTAGCTTAAGAACAACTTGCTAAAGGAAACAAAGCTCACTTCATTTTTTAAATAGTACATCAGAACAAAACAAACTTCAGGTAAAAAAAAAATTAGCACTGAGGGAACGTATGTCACCCGACACCGTTGATGTCAGTTTTAGCCTCAGATCATCTAATTTAAAAAGATGTGATGGCAGTGAAACTGTTTTGGTCCAACCTTGAAAATATGCTTTATGCTGTACTACTTGTCACAATCAGAACATGTGTTCCCAATGACTCTCAGCTACTACAACTTTAAATTTTTTACAATTACTGTAGAATTGAGTTAAACCAATAGTGTGTCAGCTGTAGATGTACAACCAATGATTATTTTAAGAGTTTAATTCAAATTCATCCAGTAAAAAAAATAAATAAGCAAAAAAGGGGGTGAATGCCAACATTTTAAGCTAATGCCAGGTTCACACGACAAAATAAAGGTGCCAATTTTGACATGATTTTTCCCTTCGAACAATCTTAAGGACGTTCCGATTATGGTGATGGCTCTAAAGATAATTTAGGAGATATCCCCGTCATGTGTTGTGTTCCTCAATGACAAGCAATTGTTGTGTAGTCAATCAGAAAGAGGTGAAGGAAACATGGAGGGGTTTCTAAAACACAGAAGACAAAACACCTGCCATGGAGCAGCAGAAAGTCTGGTTTTGTTTACTGTTAAAAATAATCTACAATCACCATTGTTTTTTCCTTGCCGCCCATGTTTACTCTAAACTCATTTGATCCCAAGAAGTTTTGCAGTATTTTTTGATGTATTTTCTTTGCCGCACACTGTAGGACCAAACCTGTTATATACTGTATACATTGGGCCTCATGTAAGAACCATTCATACGAACAGATTTGTTCTTAAGTTGTGCATACGAGTGATTTAGGAGAATTTATAGCATTCACAAATTCTCGTATTCTAAGATTTTTTTCAGATTCGAACAAAATTCACAAGTGCTCCAGACCTGAGATATATTTTACGAGCAGTCAGTCTGCTGTTATCCAGACGGATTATTCTCATTAATAACTTTATATTTCATTAGTTTGAAGATATGTTGAGTTGAAAATAAATCATACTCCATAATTATGTTGCAATATGTTATTCTGTTTGAACTGGAATTAGATTTTAAATATAACTAATTTGTCAATTGGTTAGATTAAATTAAATTGGCTATTAATGCTGTTGTATAACACTACAATATTAATACTCATTAGTATTCATCAGTTTACGCTGCTCATTTACACAGTTTTCCTGAAGATAGAAGAGTTTGTTGAATCTGACGTGGCATGTTCGTACGAACCCTTCGTACGAAGAAAAGTAAGAGAAATTTAGGATAAGAATACGAACATGTTCTTGCATGAGGCCCAATGTTTTATCGTCGTGTAGGCACTCTCAGGTTTAGAAAAATCAGTCGACAATTTAAAAATCTTGCCGTGTGAACCAATGAGCACTGTGCTTTCTAAACGGCTCTTGGCTACTACCACACCAAATGTTAGTGTTAATCAAATTTGTGYTTTCTACAGACCTTGTCACACTAAAATGTTTTAGACAACTTATGAAATTGTATGTCTAAATTTCTATTTATATTTGATGCATTTGTTGTACTGTAATTGCCATATAGAGGCTTCCGGTTGATTTTTTTTTTATTCCAAATTTTGTTGGCATAAGTTGTCTAAAACAGTGCGACAGGACCTTAAGCTCACTTGACTGTGGCAGCCATCTTGAATTAGGTTTGCTTCAAAGATTAATGAATTGAAAATGTCTATTTAGTGAGGATTTCTGGCTAAGTTAATGGCAAAATTTCAAACTAAAGATCTCATGCAATTCAAAATGTGTTAGGGATTAGTCTCAGCTACTACTTCACCAACATTTAGGGTAATCCCTGTAAAATTAACTAAATGTTAGCTGTTTGTAGTAGACATCTTTAATCAAAATGACCCAAATGTAAGTTCATGTATTTCAGCTATGTGTTACAAAGAATATGCAATTATTCAGTTGAAAAGTTATTCTCTCCCCTCAAAATTAATTTATCTGTGCACTAAATATAAATATTTACCTTTAAGGTCAGAGAAAACACCCATAAGTTGCATCAAGGTTAACAAAACCTTGGTGCAAATCAAAACCCACCCAACATGAAGTCTACTCCACCTCTCAGAGCTTCACAGCAATATTCTGCTGCACAACTATTAAACAGGAAATGCATTAAAGTTTACAGGAGCTGTTTCTGACTCCAACTCCTCTGTGTATAATACATTAGAATATAGTATGCAATATATCCAAAAGACACAGTCTGTTGCTTTCTATTGTGCTCATGATTTTTAAAGTATAGACCTATTTCATAAAGCACCAGTGGGAAATAAAACCTGATGTGTACAACACGTCACTGGGCACATTTCTGTGACATTTGCCGATTGAAGAGGTAAAATTTGATTAGGTTTTATAAGTGCAGGTATGTAGAAAGGGGTTTTGACAATTTTCCCATTACGCTCCAGTCAAAACAGGATCAACCTTCCTGCGGGGAAGTCGAAGGTGCAGAAGTTTGGCACGTAATTTAAAGGCAACGGGAACAGTCAGAGCGATGATGAGAGGAGGAAGTTGAAGAAAGAATCACGCAGAGTTTATGAAATAATGAGCACTTTTCATGGTCACGTCGAAGAAAAAAAGGGGGGACGCAATTACAAAGAACAAGGGGGGAAGTTGGACGTTCGTGGAGAAGGAGCACGCTGAGTAGACAGTGGAGAACAATGCTAATGAGGCGCAGGAGGAGGGGGAACTGAAAGAAATAGAACCTGAAAATTAAGTGAAAGGTCGTCATTTTCCACTGCTAATTATACAACAACGTTGGCTAATATTTGATAGAGTGCTTAGCTGAGCTATTAATATATCAAACAGGGTATAGCATATTCCCCTGACTGCAATCAATCAAACAGCCTGAGATGCTCTCAGTTTTCTGTCACACACAACTCTTTGTATTGCTGAATATGATACTTCTGGGGAATCTGATACAAGAATCCTAATTTAGCTGGGAAACAAGAACAAGAAATCACACAAGAAACAAGATAAGTGCATCTGCTGAGGCAGATATGAAAAAAAGTAGTTCGGAGATAAAAACAGAACTGAGGCATGCAGAAAACGGTGGTGGAAAAGCAGGAAATGAAGACTGAAAAAAGAGCAAAAGAAGACTGAGGGAAGGGGGTCGAAACAGGGTTTAGTTGTACCCTATGGGAAGAAGTAATTAAGTGTTAAACTACTGTGTCGATAAATGTGTCAGCACAAATCAGAGGCAGAGGAAGAGGGGAACGGGGGGAAAAGAGAGTCAGCACTTCATATATACACGTGTCATTTTATATGATAGTGTAAAGTCAGAAATAAGGAGTGATGAATGCTTTCATTAAACAGGTAATAAGGAGAAAAACAGTGGATCAGGATTGACAACTAAATCAAACAATTTGAATCATATTAAAGCAAAAAGACAGGAGGATGAAACAAAAAGAAGAGTGACAGAAAGGCAGATAAAGGAAAACAGAAAAAGCGAGTGGTCTAAATCGAGGAGGACAGCCAATGAGACAGTAAACAGTTCAACAAATCAAGTCCAACCAGGGAGGAAGGGGTAAACGGACAGAGGAAGTGACAAGAGCAAAAGGAAACAGGAACAGTATAGATGTCAGCCAGAGGAGGAGATAATTACTTTGTTGTTCCACCTCGACGTACTTTCTCCCTTTCTCCTCTGAGCCTAGGCCTGTCTGTTGTCAGACCACCAAACTCAGCACAGATAGGGACAGGGAGGAAGAGGAGAATACAAAAAGGAAGGGGGGTGGGAATGAGGCAAAGAGCAAATCTTCATTCTTCCCACCATCGCTCTCTCCATCTCTTGGATTCTAATTATTACTCATTTCTGCGTCACCAGCCTGAACAGAGTGCAGTCTTGTCTACTTCACTTTCTTCCTGCATCTGCGTTGATGTATCCCTTTGACGGTTTTATCCACTCGGCAATTAGTTTCACAGAGTCAGTCACTCTTTTCATGTCAGGAGGCAGCCACAGCAACAGGGACAGCGAAGGAAACTTGAACAAAAACTGCTTAATAAATCACTTCATTTGATGCCAGACCAGCCGATGGGACAACACATCAAGAGCACTTGATGAGTATAGTTACATTTGTTGGGGGATTTGTATGCCAGGGTATATACAGAAATGCTTGAATTAAATTTGATAACATTTAATACCTTTAATACCATCACACCTTTGAGCTGCAACTGTAGTGGAAACTTTTTGAACTTTAGTTAAGTGTCACTTTCCCACTTAACTTATGTAGTAAGTGTAGCATTTTTACAGTTACTGGATACTAGGTCTGTGTATTGGTATAAATTTAGTGATATGATACATGACAAGAGAGTCACGATACATCGTGATATTTCACAATATATTGCTATTCCGGAAAGCAGGACTGTAAGCTACTTTAGATTTGTTTTTTGTGCACAGTGCCCTGAGTTTGTTGTGACTTGGCTCTTTATAAACTGAAGAGAAGAAGATATATTGCGTTACTGTAAGCAAGGTGATTTTTTTCCCCTCCAAAATGTCTAATTCAGTATATTTTATAAGTATTTCTTATGTTTCATATTTATTTCATCCATGTTTTCAATGGTTAGGTCAAATGTGCCATTAAATAGTTTGATTTGTGGAAGCCTTTAAATTTATCATATTAATTTATTATAAAAAATATGGTCACCCACTACACTAACTATAGCCTATATGTCATTCTAAAGTTCAGTAAAGGAATGCTGCAGTCTGTTTCTGGCACGTGGCTCCTTTCATTTAACGGGGTGGTGTGAGTACAACAGTCATTTCAATGCACTCAATGTTTCATATGGTCGGTGCAGTTGGCCACTTCAGCAATGTCCCTCGGAGACCCCCCTTCGGTTCGAGTGCTAAACAAACGCTTACCTGCTTGCAGTAACGTGACGCCTCTGCTAGCAGGCTGCAGTCAGGGAAAAGAGTGTTCCATATGGGACACTTCAATTTGGTTTAAAACACGGGCATCCCGGCTTATAAGGGAGAGTTGACAACTGTTCCTCAGCTTTAAAGGCAGTGGGTGTCTAATCCACTCAGATTCAGCCTTCGATACTTAGTGCTAATGTTTACTCACAATGCTAATGTTTGCGCTAGTGTTATACTCTGGCTCTTTAGGAGTGGAGGAGTCAAATGGCTGGCTGCTGCTAACTAGCAGTCTCTGGCTAAATTATAAACACAAACAATGAGCCGCTGGCATGAAAGTTTACATTTTAAGCCTAATTTAAAAATCAATGTTGGATCAATGTCTGATTCTGTTGGACACCGATTCTGTTCATTACTTTCATGGACAGAATTTCTAGGCGCAGCCGAGGTGTTGAGGGGATCCGTTTTGGTGGCCTTAGGATCGCATCTCTGATTTTTGCGGATGATGTGGTCCTGTTGGCTTCATCGGAGCGAGATCTGCAGCTCTCGCTGGAGCGGTTCGCGGCCGAGTGCGAAGCGGCCGGGATGAGGCTCAGTGCCTCCAAATCCGAGGCCATGGTCTTGAGCCGGAAAAGGGCAGAGTGCCTTCTCCGGGTCAGGGGGGTCGCCCTGCCTCAAGTGGAGGAGTTTAAGTATCTGGGGATCTTGTTCACGAATGGGGGAAGAAGGGAGCGGGAGATCGACAGGCGGATTGGCGCAGCGTCTGCTGTAAAGCGGACGCTGTACCGGTCCGTCGTGGTGAAGAGAGAGCTGAGTCAGAAAGTGAAGCTCTCGATTTACCGGTCGATCTACRTTCCTACCCTCATCTATGGTCATGAGCTTTGGGTCATGACCGAAAGAACGAGGTCCCGGATACAAACGGCCGAAATGGGTTTCCTCCGCAGGGTGGCTGGGCTCTCCCTTAGAGATAGGGTGAGAAGCTCGGTCATCCGGGAGGGACTCAGAGTAGAGCCGCTGCTCCTCCACGTCGAGAGGAGCCAGTTGAGGTGGCTYGGGCATCTGGTAAGGATGCCTCCTGGACGCCTCCCTGGTGAGGTGTTCCGGGCACGTCCCACCGGGAGGAGGCCCCGAGGAAGACCCAGGACACGCTGGAGGGACTATGTCTCTCGGCTGGCCTGGGAACGCCTTGGAGTTCCCCCGGAGGAGCTGGAAGAAGTGGCTGGGGAGAGGGAGGTCTGGGCCTCCCTTCTGAAGCTGCTGCCCCCGCGACCCGACCCCGGATAGGCGGAAGAAAATGGATGGATGGATGGATGTTGGGAAATTAAATTGTTATATTTCAGTGTATCAATAGTTTTTTACACTCCTACTGGATACATGGACTTCTTTGCCTCAATAAAAACACTGACTTATACACAATTATTTATTTTATCCTAACCCAAGACAAATAATTATTTCATCGTTACAGGATTTTTAGGAGACGGGGGGAAATTAAACATAGATGGGTAGTTGTTTATAAAATTAATCTCTCATCAGATGATCTTATTACTTTTTAATGACCTTAAATTAAATTAGCAAAACTTATTTTTTATTACCTTGGACATCCTGTAGGCACACAACACAGCTCAGACCAAAACACATGATGCAGTGAGTGATGGGGAAGCAGCACATCAAACATGTATRGGTTTGAGAATGCACCCATGTATATTTTAGCAAATTTGCCTATTTATGCGGCTGCCATCATAGAGAAAGATTCACAGTGTTGTAAGGAACAGAGGTGAAGATTGAAAGCAATAGGGAGAAGGTTGAAAGCTAGAAAYAAACAGAAGCTGCAGGAAGACAAGAAAGAGAAAGGAAGAGTGGAGGTACTTGAAAGGAAATGACAGAGGATAAGAAGAGAAGGAAGACAAAGAGAGGAGGAGTGACCTTGGATGCTAAATCATGCTACATGGTTACTGCTCAGGCTAATGGAGATGTAGTACAGTGACAGAAACAGAGAGGCTCTGAGGTCAGGAGCCCCAAACACATCGCCAGAGGATCTGAAAGCAACAAGAGCTGACTGCCTCTAAAAACACATGGAGGTTAAAAAAGTAAAAAGTAAAAAAAAAAAATGTACAGATTGAACTAAAATAGTCTGAGCTGTAAGCTATATGCTGAAACAGACACTATACTGTGTACAGCTGCAGTTACGTAAAAAGATTAATGTAAAAAGAACAAGCAAATGCACAAACGTTTGAGCAACTGATCAAATATGAGAAAAAGATGCAACAAAAACAAGAAACTTTGAGTGAAGAAGATGAAAGGAAAGAAGGTTAGATTGAGATCAAATTAATCCAAAACTTCTCAGATGTCCCAACATATTTAAATAAGAAAAGTCGATTTTGTTGTAAAACTGAGGATATGCCCATATTTGGATTGTCAAACTAGTTACAAAATCTGTATTAATCTGAAATATTGAGCAATACTGGGTATAAAGGGATCATAAAGTCACAAGAAACCAGAATGCATTTTTATGAACAAAAGGGAAAAAAGAATCAACTATGACTCGTGTCATTACAGTACATCACACCACACAATGGTCATGTAGGGGGGTCTTAGTGCCTTAGAGTGCCTATCAATTATACTTGGACACATAATGGCTGCAACACCACTGTGATATTTCTCGGGGCCTTTTATAATCTTACAATATGACCAAAAGGCTTTCAGCTCAGAAACTATAGCAGCTCTGAGTTGTGACTCTTGTATATTTCCTGCTGAAAATCTGATTGAGCGACCACAGTTATTACCACAGAGCTTTAAAAGGGGGTAGCTCACAATCCTATGGTGTGACTGATTGCTCCTGGAATCTCTTTTTTTGTTTTCAACCCTGATGTATTTGACAGTACTGCCAGAACTTGACTTTAGTCCAGAAAATGTTTTACTCATTGCCGTGGGAACATAATGAAACAGTATAACACATACAAATCTTTGTGTTTGCRCTGATGTGTTGAGATTTTCAGTTTAATTGGTACCAATCACAGTTCTTTGCCTAAATGACCTGACTAATTTATAGAAAATAAATGGATGCAAATGTTATCAGGGACATTAGGGCAAATTTAGTACACTTTAAAACAATGCAAGTACTTGCTGAGCCTAAACTGTGGCATTGGTCTAATAAGACAATGCTGAAGTGGATGCAAGACCTATAGAAAATTATGCCTGATTTTTTTKGAAACTTAAGCTCATACTGGACATTGCAGGAAGCGTGCCTTTACTAACACTACTGCAGTGTTGAGCTTAATAATAAGCTTTTGTCATGGTAATAAACACCTGTTTATTGCAACACTGAGGTTAACAGGTATATTTGTGTTAGAAAGAAAGCTGTGGGTGTCTGCACCTTTTAAGCACTTTTAAGAAAGTTAATGTTCACTTTTAAAGAATGACTTGATGGTTCTGGTAACAGTATAATTTCAGTGCTCACAGACTTGGCAGTGAGTAGATCCCATTACTTATCCAGCCTGTGTATGAATTGTGTAATTTTATTTATAGAGTTTTATATATGTTTTTAAATACATTTTTACATCTTTGTGTGTGTGTGTGTTTTAATGTAAATATGGGCGTAAAGTCTGCAATAAAGTTTGAAGAGGAATACAAAATATCTCATGATCAGGAAAGGTTCGACTTATCCCTGGTTCACACGGCAAGATTTTAACATTTTTTGGTTGATTTTCAAAACCTCAGAACACACATGACGGTAGGACAAAGACAACACACCAACAGATTTTACTCCCCAACATTCAGACGTCAGACAGGAAATCAGACGTAGATCAAACGTAACTTCAAATAAACAAACATGGCCGACAAGAAAGAAGCGATGGTCATAGTTTGTGGACTATTTTTAACTGAGAATAAACAAATACACCAGACTTTCTGGTGAACCATGGTARTAGTTTTGTCTTTTGGATTCCTCAAAGAGTTTGTCACATTTTTTTCTGATTGGCTACGCGTCACATTCAGACTTTGAGCTCATTTGTCCTCTGGGAACACCAAAATCTAGAATATTGGGCCAAAACAATCCAACATGTTGAGTATCATTTAATGTTGGAGTGGTAAAAACATCTTTCTGAACAGATTAGATCACTTTTAAATCACCACACACATCAGAAATATCTCCTAAGATTATCTTTAGAGCATCACGATAACTGGGGCTTCCTTTAAGGCTCGGTAATAGTCGCACTTTGGATAGTCGCGGAGTGCGCGTGTGCGCCCTCGCCAGCGGGAGAGGTGTTTATACTTGGCACTAATGTTGTAGCAGGTTTCTCCAAAAGGACACGTGGAAGTACACTTTATAACTTGTGAAATGTTGTAAATAGGAGAGCAAAAGCACGATGAACAAGCATGCTGTTTGAATGATGCGCGGAGCTTCAAAATYTCAGGGGTGCACAACCATGCGCTGGGACACTGCGAGGGGCCAATGCGCGGGGGCGGGGATGGTGCAATTGCATCACTTTTGACATGCACCCCCTCACACCGGGTGCGACACGTCAACCATTAACCAGGCTTAGGATTGTCAAAAAGGGAAAATTGGGCCAAGAATCTGCACAATTATCCTCATGTGGTAGATATCTGAACAGTGTTTTAGAACTCCTTATCAGAATTATATTTAACATCAGCCAAAACCTGGAGGGGGGACATTTTATGCAACAATGTTTAAAAAAAACACTTTTGTACAATACCTAGACTATGGTTACTATTTTCAGTATTAGCTCAGTACAGCTATTTCTTTTTGAGCTTTGAGGAGTCGGTAAAAAGCTGTGATCAATATTCTTACCCAGAAAAGCCATGACTAAAAATCTATGCATCTGCCCTGCAGCTTGCCTGAAAGTAGGTGCCTCTGATTTCCCAGCTAACTCTGCATTATTAAACATCTAATCCCATCATCCCATCCCATCAACACCAATATAAATATGCATGAGAAGCGTCAATCAGGATGGTTTCATTTGTAAAACTTGATTATGTGACGGTAATTACAGCCAATCTGAAAACTGAAAGAAAAACTGCTGCAGTCCTCGGTGACTTTATTTTGAATGAATTTTAAATAGAGTTAGGTTCGTGGGGGCATGAAGAAGAAGCTCCCTGGGTGTCTGAGTCATCCTTGATGGCATTTCTGGGATGTAAGTCAGGTCTGAGGGGAGCAGAGTGGCTGGAAACACATTAGTCAAATAAGATCCTTAATGCAGAGCGTGAAACTGGACAGAAAATGTCGAGGAGGAGGAGGAGGAGAGAACGTGCACAAATTTACTTATCCTAGAAAAGTTATACCAATCAACGCCACACACTTCAGCTGGGCTGAAGTGTCCCACACACACTTACCAAAAACATGCACTTATCCCACTCTCATAAATGCAGACATTGAGAAAAAAAAAACTCCACAAYGAAGCAAGAAAAACAGACAAAACAAAGGCTTCCTGTTCTCATCACCTTTCTTTATGGGTTTTAACCTCTCTCTATTTAGTTCACCTCTTTCCTACTTGTCAGTTTTAACAGTTGCTCAAACACTTTAAACGAGGACACATTTGAAACACTTCTCTCTTCATTATCCCACACAAGCTCTCATTACAGTCAAAATCATCCGCAATCAATTTCATAGCAAAGTTTAGATTGTTTTTCCCCTCTCAATCTCAACTTTATTGTAATTCAAGCACTTGCTGTTAAAATTTAAAAAGGCCACCTTTACATGTGAGGCTCCACAAAACGCCTTAATGTCTGCCTCCTGCAGGGATTTAAGTATGATCACGCTCACTTTATACACACCAACTGCTCTCTAAATGAGCAGACAGACTTCTCTTTTAATGTTTCCTTGGTGCACTCTCCCATCAATGGCCTCATTTTTCCCCCTTCCCTCCCCCAGCTCCTTCAGCTTCCACCCAGTGTTCTTTCTAGCCATCTTTTCACTCCTCATTTCCTCTGCTTCTCCAATATTCATCTGTTTCTCCTTAATTCCACTAAAAGATTGGTCCAAGTATTCAGATCACGCTTCATGTTACTGCATATGATTCAGCTTTCGCCTCTGTCCAGCGGTATTCCTGATCAGTTAACTAACCAAAACTTGTTTTTTTCTTTAAATCCTTCTCAGAATTCTGCCATCAACCAGTGACCGTTTCCTGTTGAAGAACTTGGTTTCTGGTGTGGACTACAACCTGTGTGTGCTGGCCATCTTCGACGACTCGATCACATCGTTAGCAGCGACTAAAGTCCTAGGATGCACGACGTTCTCCACCAAGGACGTTTACCCAGCATGCCGCTCTCTTCAAGCCCACTTCCTTGGCGGGACACTCACCATTTTGGTCGGCGGCGTGGTCGTGGTCACGCTGCTCGTGTTTACCGTTGCGCTCATGGTTCGCCACCGTGTTTGCAATCACGGAGACCACATGATGTGCCACAGCGGCAACACTGAGGCGGGAGGCGGGGCCTGCTGTCAGGGTGGAGGAGTGGGAGTTGGGGATAAAGGGGGCAACGGCGGTGGGTGCTACCAATCAAATGGCTCCGGTGACATGATGATGGTGGTTCTACCCAATGGCCTGCCCTCTAAAAGGGGAGGAGAGGCGGGGAAAGAAAAGGACAAGGAGAAAGAAGCAGATTCTGCATCCCTCGTCCCTCCAAAACTGCCCCCAAAGCCCAGGGCAAAGCCCAAAGTCAACCTGGAGCAGTTTTTATCTGCTGGGGGGGTGGTTTCCACAACAACAGCATCAGGAAGTGAGATGGCGCTGGTCGTGAGGCAAAGAAAGGCATTGCCGCAAAACCTAGAGAGTGACAGAACTCCCCTGTACTACTCCCCTTCTCCTCCATCTACACTGCCCCGACAGTCACGTTCCAGGGACCGCCCAAATCCCCGTCTGGAGCGAGAACTGACAAACCGAGCCAGCTTCTCCCTGGCTGCGCCCCTGAGAGACTCAGAGATGCTGGACTGGAGAATCACACCCAGAGCTAGGGACAAATGGAACTCCTCGCAGGCCTATCAGAGTCCTGAATCCCCTCTAGGCCCCGCCTGYGGGACGATTGGCAAACGGCGGCACTCGCTAGACATGGGCTCCTCTGTTGCTCTGGCAACTGACGCCGCCGCAACCGTCGCCAGGCGCTACGGCGCCGTGAGCTGTGCCAAGCGTCTGAGCGTGATCTGGACCAGACGGAGCCAGTCGCTTCATGGGATGCTGGTGCAGTGCGCGTCCACCACGAGCACCACCTCCTCCACGACCAGCGACGAGGGCGAAGGCGGCGAGAGCTTYGGGGGCCAGGATTTCAAACGGGGATACATCCACGCTTACAACACCACTAACTCTAACTCAAACATGGGAAGTACAGCTGGGAATGCCAAGGAGCGGAGCAGGGAGGCAGGGAAGGCTGAGGATCTGGAGGAAAGTGTTGTATAGTAGGTGTGGAGGAGAAGAAAAAAAGGGAAAGAGTTCAGTGACAGAAAAGTTCGAACAGCAAAAAAAAAAGAATAATAAAGAAGGCGAAATGAAATATGAGGCAACCAGGAGCAGGAAGGTGAGCTCAGAATGAGGGAAGAAAGTCAAATTGGGACACAACCAAGTTCTTTGCCTGGCAGGAAGTTTAGAAAAATGAGGGGATAGAAGAAAAAATGCTACTGAAAGTGAAAATTTTATTTTAATTACATCCTTCAGGCTCAGCTGTAAAAAGAAAAGTAACAAAAAAACTTAGCTTAACGCAGAAACGGTCAATGCCAGTGGTATCATGGCTGCACAATATTAGAGAAACATGTAATTGTGACATTATTTAAACCCATGTTTTGCTCAGTCTTCTCTTTGATCATCACAGTGCTCACAATGCTCAGTAATTTTAGCATTTTGGCCACAATCATCACTCAGCACACAACAGTCTATAATTTATTGCTGTCCAAGCAGTCCTTTGATAATGTGATAATGTTGGTGATATTGCAATGACAAAAATTTGTTTAAAAAAGATATTGTGCAGCTGTCAGTGGTATGAAGTCAGACAGGTTTGAAGTTAACTTGGATCCTTGTAAAAGCCTTGATAAAACCAGAACTACACACTTCAGTCCTCCACAGTCCTCTCAGCCGTCATCATGAGGATTTATACTGGATCAAAAACAATTCCACTACTAGTAATACTGGAGAAAATTGCCTTTTACAAAGAAAATGGTGAGACAATGTGTGGATGGAAAAGCCTAACTTTCCCAATTAGTGCTTCTGGCTTGGACCTCCATGGCCCTTATTCTGAAACTCTGTCTGAAATTCATTGAATGTGACTCGTGTGTCCTTCGTGTCTGGACAAGGATTTTGGCTGGCTGTGCCTGTGGATTATGAGAGCATAAATACAGAGCCCGGTGCAATGGACATGATCAATCGATACAAACTGGGAGGTGGGGGTGAAGCCGAGCAGACATTATTAAAAGAAAAATATTGGGATCACCATCGAGTCAATATGGATTACAAAATGGAGACGAGAGGATGATGGAACATATGAGTCCATCCATTTCTGAAAGACAAAATCATACTGCATGTCGGATAATGGAAATCAACGAATAATGCTAATGGGTGCATAAGTGAGTGTGCATTAATGGAACAAAGACCAGATGTGTATCCGGGTGCACAAATGTATTTGAATGTCTGTGAGGGGCCAATCCAGTCAGACTGTTGATGTATAAATGTCTAGTGCTTTCTGGACATGCTTACGAAGTAGGAATTTGCACATTTATGATTAGAGGTGGTCTATACAAACTGAAGTGCATTGTTTAAAGGCTTCGAAGGCAGCAGTGTTAGATGGATACATTCAGTAACAGCATGGTCAGAGAGAACCGATTGGTAAAGAAACATCAAAATTTCCAACTCATTTTGTGCAACTTTAGACTTCTTCGTGCCACATGGGTTCAAATGTTCAAAACCAAACTGATGAATGTCAGAAAACAGGAGAAAAAAAGAACAGAATCCTCATGGAGGTCGCCAACAACTAAAAACATCTTTGGAAGATTCTTATGGACTACAGAGACTCAAACTATTGAAGAAAAAAAAAAACAAGAAAACTTGAAAGTACATATATATATGGTCTATATATAAAATGTTACTTGTTGCACCACGTGTTTCTGTTTTTCAGTTTTCTGGGGAATGATTTTGGGATCAGACACAAAGTATGAAATGTGTGATTTCTGTTCATTCCTTACATAAAYTATGATTCATGGTCAGAATAAAAAGTGAGGATAAACCAAGCTCAAAGGACAATGAATAAGCACAAAAAAATAAAAAAATAAAAAAAAAAACAGAAAACATCCCAACACACTGACTTAAACTGATGCCTAAAACCAGACTTAATTCGATTTATATTGACGACTTTTACTCATTAATGTTGTTMCTTTTGTTTTCATTTCATTTTGCCAA
Organism: Austrofundulus limnaeus; assembly: GCF_001266775.1. Classification (NCBI taxonomy): domain Eukaryota; kingdom Metazoa; phylum Chordata; class Actinopteri; order Cyprinodontiformes; family Rivulidae; genus Austrofundulus; species Austrofundulus limnaeus. Next base: position 2,164,405 of record NW_013952456.1, read on the forward strand.
AGTGAAAAATGTTCTCTGGACTTGATATAAATAATAAAAATTACACGAATGGAACAACGAGTGACTGATTACCATAGTCATAAGGTAGTGTAACATGTTTGTGTGCGTTTGTTTACAAATGTACTTTTTACACACAATATGTGCTGATCTGAAAATGTATATAAAGAATTCAAACTATRTTTTGCTGTGTAGTTTCGTAAATCACAAAAAGAGTCCTTGCTCTTAAAAGCAATTTATCTGGGCCTAAGGCAAACCTGTAAGGGAAATGGGAACGAGACAAAATTTAAATTTACTTCTAAATAGCATTTTTAGAAAAAAATGAGCATCAAATGAAGGCAAACAAAAACAGGCTTACTAAACAATTTCCATTAAAATATCTAATAATTTTCCACATGACGTGGTTTATTTTCAGGCCATATCTGAAATCAGAATACTGACATTGACTGTAAAGGTTTATTGGATGGTTTGTAACCCAGTGACTAACATGCAGGCTATATTCTTGCCAAATATTTGCTAGAAGATTGCAGCTCTCGGTGCCACAGATGAGCTATGACCAAACCGGTGCACAGAATCTTAAACAAGCTGCGAAACAGTGAGCAACACATTAAACTGACAAAATCTCTGATCAAAGAGGAAGTAAACCAACAGAGCTGCAGATGCTGATGTTACTGACATTTAACACAATCAGTATGCATGTRATGAATCCCACTGGCTCCCTCTTTTTTTCCCTGTTTGTGGGTTTTTAAATCGGCAACTATAAAAACAAAGATAATGATGTTTCAAACATTTGATTTGATTTATTTATTTAACAGGAAAATATTATTAAAAATCAAGCCTGACTCAGCATAATTGCCATTTTACAGCAGGTTCCTGTTCTGCAGCACATTAAACACTCAGAATTGCAGCATCACAATCACATCATTATACACCATAGACACAAAGACAAACAAGCATACCAAATTTCAAAAAGGCAGCATTTGCAAAATAGGACGTCTAAATATGAGCACAACAAGAAGTGTCCAGCAGATGGCAGACAAGATTCTTCTTAAAGGGCTGTAGTAATGGACTGGACTTTATGTTTTGAGGAATGTCATTCCATGCTTTAGTATAAACATAGAAGAAAGACCTCTGGCCAACGGTTTTTAAAGTTGGCAATGTCAGTTGTCCTTTTGTAACAGATCTAGTTGAATGACCACTTCCAGAATTTGATTTGGGCARCAATGCACAGAGAGTTCCATAATTGGCACCTTGGAAGATCTGAAAATATAAATTAATACCACTATACAAAACATAATTCTGAAAAGTCAAGGCATCAGACAATGAAAGAACTGTACAGTGATGAGTCCAACCAGGAAGTTTTTTATGAATTTTGTAGGCCCTGTTGTAGAGCCTAACTATGGGTTCTAAGATTTCATTTGTTGTAAGAGACCAAACAGGTAAACAGTACGACATGGTTGAGAGTATAATGGCATGAAGATAGATATTTGAAACAGAAGATGTCAGACTGGATCTAATTTTTGAATAAACGTATAATTTCTGTTTCAACTTAGTGGTTAAGACTTGTACATGATCACGATAAGTCAAATGAGAATCCAAAGTAATTCCAAGATATTTGTAGGTAGTGACAATATCAAGGGGTTTGTTTAAAAAAGTGAGTTGATTTGTTATATTGAAATGTCTCCTGGGTGAGGAAAAATACATGCACAGTTTTTTTAACATTAATTGACAAAAGATTATCTTGAAGCCAACCATGAAATGTCTGAAGATCTGCTTGTAACTGACTATTAATAGCTTCAATATTGAAACCAGACAAAAAAAGAACAGTATCATCAGCATACATTAAAATATTTGAATACTTCAATATCTTTGGAAGGTCATTTATGTATAATAGGAAAGGTTTTATGTGCTAAACGAAGCATGAGGTTGATGTCACGCTAACTATATATTTTTTAATAATGTAAAAAATGTCATCTGTTTGTTTAAGAGATATAATGTAAAATATTTTAGATTAAATTTTTTCTTGTAGAAATCTGCCATCTACAGCAAGTAAAAAAGTGCAGACGCTTTATTAGGCCTGTTGTGATAAGCAATAAATCTACTGATCGCACAACAAAATGAGGACAATTTGTGAGGTAGATAATTTTCATTTGCCTGCTTGTTTTTTGTGTTTCCCTCTTTTCTACTCCTTAACGTAGGGAGGAGAGAACTCAGGCGTCAGGTATTTAACAGGTGTATGGTCTCTAACCTCTGCAGCATGAGAGCTACATGAACAGGTATTTAGCTAGAGGAGCATCTTCAGTTTTCTGACATCACCTTTAAGCTGGCGACATCTCAGGATGCCATCAGGGCACCGTGCTGAACCTTGGGTTTGCCAAGAGTTGTTGTTTTTTTAAACTACGTAAATTTAGTCAACTTCCATAAACGTCCTAAGCTGTATGCGGGTGACCATAATTATTTAAAAAAGCCAGAAGACAATGAATAAATTGTATCGGCTTATATAGAGGTAAGTAGCAATGATACAGCTTCAGTAGTTGTTGCATGTTGTTTTAAAAAACTCTTCTCCTGGTCAGTCCGTAAATTTACAAAAATTTTGTAAACTTCGTAAGAAGTGACCACAGTTATTTTACGAAGTCAGAGGACAACAGGACAAATTGCATTGGCTTGGATCGAAGTGGGTAGGGATGTTAAAGATTCAGTAGCTTTGCATCGATTTCAAAAACGCCATTAGCACTCCATGCACAACTTTATGGAAATTTTGTAAATTTTCATAAGTTATGTAAGCGGTGTGAGGGTGACCAGTTATTTCATACAGCCAGAGGAAGACACATACAAAAGAGTTTATATTGGTTTAAAATGGTCAAGCAATATCATTGGTCACAACAATTTCTGAGACAATATATCGTCCAACAAAATTTGTTATCATGATGGGGCCTAGTCACTCATTTTCCAGGTCTGGATAAGTAAATTCTTTATTTTTCAGCAGCATGCCGAAACCCTTCTAGAAATAAGGAAGGAAGTTTCAAAAGCACATGAAAAACAATGGAAACTGAATTTAAACAATTTCAAACATCAGAACCAAGTACAAGAGCTGAACAGAGAGAGGAGAGAAGTAAAAGCTGTCAGACTAATGGGTCGTGAATCTTGTTACTAACCATATCCGCTGGTCTCACGCAGTCTAAACTAATTTGTTATGGTATCCTTTCACTGGTACCTGCAAAAACCGGCAGCTCAAAATGCATCCATATGAACTCACTGGTCTCATACACTCAGAATTCAGCAGGAATGCAGCAGAAAATTTGCCTATTTTCTTGCAATTTTGAGCCACGGACTGGTCTCCAACAGTTACAGATACTACTGGAAGGTACCGCCATCCATCATCACACCAGCTGTGACATCCAGCTACTTAAACTCTTGAGGACTTTCAAGTCCAGAACTGAAACAATCTCAGCACATGCTTGGTTTACTGTTTGTTCTTGTTCTAGCTAGACAAAAAATAAAATAAAATAAAATAAAAAATCTGAGMGTTTCAGGGAACTGAGTGCTTAATGTCTGTTTATTCAGATCTGCATAAAAAGTCATTTGTACTTTGATCAAATTTTAGAATAAGTGTCCTTAAGTAGAATGAGGCTTCAGATCTTGGATAACTGGAAGAGGAGAGCAAAAAAATATATATTTTACTCATCCTCTCTTTCATGTACCTCTCCTCTTGGATGTCTTTACTCTCTATTAAGTCCTTTGAAGATGAAGCTAAACGTCCAAGATGGAGAGTGAGCGAGAGAGGGAGTAATGTGTGAGTGTTGACACAACTAGGGAAAGACTTACAGATGAGRAAGAGGAAAGAGGGCAAAGTCATTATGTTTAATTTTAGTTAACTCTGGCCTCTGGACACCCACAGCTGAGTGTGCATGTTTTTGAATGTGTTCAAACAAATACTGTGTGGTCGGATGAAAATGTGTGGGCGGCCATCTATTCATTTTTTTTTTTAAATCAGTCGAATATTTTCAGAACACAAGTCTGACCATATGAGGAGAATGCAGACAGCACAGTGAAAAAATGATGTAATGTAGGAATAGTTCACAAAATACAATTGGTCAGTACAAAATGAACAGACGTCAGTGGTTAGTGTGAAGCAACTGTGTGAATTGGTTGATCCAAAWGTTTTAGAGAACCTAAAGTGAACATATGCTTTTTTTAAATCCTCCTTTTCCAAATTTAAATCTTTCAGTTGGAGTCTATATAAAGTGRAACTGCAATGCTTTGGTCTAAATTCCTCATTGTAACTCCACAAGCACCGCCCCTTTTCTGAAGCATGTCTGAGATCAACTCATTTTGAGGCTGTCTCTTTAGCATCAGAAGAAACTAAATATAAGTTTTCTGCACTCCTGAAGACTCCAAGTACACAACAAATTGCATTGAACGGCTAAAAAGTGGATTTTGAATGACATGTCCCCTTTAAACCATGTGTAACCACCTCAGATCATCTCCTTTTATACCAGAAACAGTCAACGAGATGAAAGCTCTGTGTTTGTCCACCATCACGTCCAGGAATGGTTCTCAACACCATTAGATGTCATGTTTAGGGTCATCGCTCTGATGTGGCATAAATTTAAAAACAAAGGTTTCCCTGATTGCACTGCATGAAACACAAATATCAGCTTGTATTTCTCGTTAACTAAATATTCTACTCCATTTTAAAAAAACACAGGGAACCTCAACCACGTCTTTATTGTGCTGTTCTGTCCCTTTAACAGATATTTCAGATTTTAAATCATTAAATAAGAGCACCTGCTGCTGTCTTCCTGCACCTCGATTTCTTATGTTTTTGTGCTGAGTTGACTGGTTTTGTTGCTTTGTCACGGTTCTGTCAGTTCTGAGCTGACGGTAATGACCGACGTCCGATTGTGAAGGGAAGTGAGCATGACGTCCTTCAGTTGCTGCATCACGTTCCTTAGACCAACTGTTGCGTCTATGGTCCTCAATGTCTGGATCTTTTGGTCTCTTGAAAACAACTTGAAAAGCACATCTTGACACCTCGGTGTACTCCACAATCATTTCCTTAGAGAAACATTTCTGATGTCGTGTAATAGTAGTATAGTTTCTAACCATCTAGTGTCCTTTAGCTGTACTCAGCTTTACCTCTGTGAGATATGAGACTATTTTGTTGCAGAGTTTGGCTGCTCCTAAACCAGTTTTAAGCCTTTTCTGTTGCAATTAATAACTTTTTAAAGCCCTGTAATTCTGGTCATGAGCACCTGTTTGGTAGATTTGGTCAGAAATCTTATGAAAAATCTACAAAATCCCTAATTTACGCAAGTATTGCTATGAGAGGAGATGCAAACGGTGCAAAACACTAAACAGTGATTAATTGTGAAATAAAAAAACCTTGAAAATTAATTTTATACATTAAAGTGAAAAGTTTAGACTGGTCTTGTGAATAAAATATGCTAATGTTTCATATACGAGTGTGTCAGAGGTGTGTGTGCGTAAAAAGGTTGTGTGAAAAAAATTTTTTTCCACTCGAGGTTTGAACACCGGGCAGTCTGAGCATTAGATAGAGCTCCAAATGTGAGACCATCTGCAGCAACGGAGGAAATAAAGGAGAAAGGAGGCGACAGTGTGTGCGCGAGTGTATGAGGGAGTGTGTGTCCCCTGACATCAGGTTAGAGGGCAATTTAATTTGAAACTCATAAGTGGCCCTATTAAAGCAAGACTGAGTGTGTGCCGCGGTCACCTTTGAGGATATGTGCRTTTTGTCTGCTTGTGTGTGAGTGCACTTATGTGTGACGGGCAGGAACAGCATCGTGCAGACCTCCCTCCACCTCCCCCCTCCTCTGCTTGAAGCAAAGCCCTGGCCCAATCTGAGTAATTAAAAAAAAATGTTGAGCAACGTGAAAAAAAAMCCAAAACAATCACTTTTGAACAAACATATACACGTAATTACACTCCTATGGCGTTTAAGCCTTCGTGTCTGTGTTTGTGTCTGTGTTTGTGTCTGAGTGTATGAGCCTGCAGATATAAAGTCCCACAGATATTTGCAGCTCTGATCAAAGTATGATGCATTTCCTCGCAGAGTGCTGAGTAACTGCTGAGACATCACGTCTCAGCTGCTGCGGGTGGCTGGAGCTCAGGAGGGGGGAGTTCCTTTCCTTTAATAAGAAGGTTGTTGGTTCATTTCCCCAGCTCACGTGGCAATGAATCCTTGGGGAAGATGTCACAAAATGAAACTCCTGCAATGTAATGAGTCAGCTCTTTCTGAACTGGAAACCAGCTAAATCAGTCTGTCTATGATGCAATAAAAGGACTAAAAGAATTCACTAGTTAGTAGTAATTTATCAGTAAAACAAGTGATATTATAGTGGAATATTGTAACATTATAGTGACAAAACCCTACTTTACTTAATTCTTCTTTCTGTTGATGTTTCTAAACACTTCTATCTAAATTCAGTGCATGTTTCAAGGCAGTAAAGATCCATCCGATTGGCCAGTTATATTGCTGGAACACAGTATGAATGCATAATATTAGGGAAAAAACCTCTGACTTTTTGGAGTTCAAGCACACACTTGTGATGCTAACCCTGTGTGCATTAGTGCTGCAATGATAAATTTAAAATATCCAACAATCTTAAGTAAAACAAGAAGCCTAAAGGGAYAATTTATTTGGAAAATTCAATATGAACAAAATTTGATTACTATGTTGGTCATTTTCCACATTTGAATTAGTTCTTTTTGGAAATAAATGATTTTAGAGATAGTAGCCTTCCCCCACAGCAGTGGTTCTCAATTATTTTATGTCATGCACTTAGCTTAAAGAATCAACAACCATTGGTTGTTTTTTTCTGGTTGCAGCTATACTCAAGATTGAAAATAAATACAGACTGACGGGACACACAGGTTGATGGTCATAAATGTTACCTTACATTCAAATCTGTAGAGACTGGAAGGATTTAAAAGCATTAATTTGAAGTATTCACAGCCCCTTACCTGCAGGGATTAGATTGATGAAAGGAAAGGCACAAAAAGGTTGTTTCTCCCATAAGTCTTAACCACATGCTGTTAACAGCTCATCAGGGTTTTATGATATAACTACACATTAACTGACAAGAACAGACAAAAGCTGAGAAAGAGGACTGGACCTTCTGTGGTTGGAAWGTTAAAACTGCATAAAGAAAGAAAACAGCAGAAATGCATATAATGACAAAGACTTAGCATTTATTGAAGAAATGCATATCACTCATTTCATGCCAGAGTTTTAAACTTGGAATACCCTCTGTAGAAAAATGGTGATGCAAGTAAGCTAATGTCAAGATTTTAGGAAAAGACACTACTACTGCACCAGAACTTAGTGGAAAATTAGCAGTTACTCTAATGTTTGTGTTTTTAAAGGTAAGCTGGTAAGAATCTTAAATTGGTAAGCATCTAGCATCAAGGTAAGCATCTTGAATTGGATTGGTTACAAGAGGTWCCCAGTTAAAATCCATCCAGTAGTTGATGGGATATACAACTAGTTATGGCAAGAGCAATAAACTGGTCGTCGTCCAATTTCAGGAGTTGTGTCCTTCGAAGGACCCAGCCCACCTGGTCTATGTGAGCCAGGTCCTTTGTCAGCTGTCAAGACCAGAAGAAAGTGGCCGTGAATTTGGACGGTCTTGCCTTCAGCTTTATTCCCGCCCTCACCTCGTCGCCTAGATAGATCCTTTTATTGATCTCCTTGGGGAAATTTAAGGATTCTCTGCTTTTCACCCATCGCACATGTGAGCACTGAGCACACACGTGGAGCAGCAAACATGACAGTGCTAAACAGAAGCAATGAAGATCAAAATTAGCAAAACAGTAATATCATAAATTAAAAAAATTAGCTTAAAAGCAATACATTAAAATCCAAGAGACCCACAATACGAGCTCGTTTACAATTTGACAAAATTAAACAAAGTATAAAATTAATGTGTAGCCAGATGACAACCGTTTTAAACTTAAAAATTTTTGTAACACCAGATTTTTATTGAAAGGGATCCCTGATTAGTTGTAACATTAGACTTTATATGATAAACATTTATTTTAACTGTAAAAT
>NW_013952456.1:2175686-2185977 GCF_001266775.1 Austrofundulus limnaeus
ATTTTACAGTTAAAATAAATGTTTATCATATAAAGTCTAATGTTACAACTAATCTGGGATCCCTTTAAAACTGTACTCCTGTCTCTGTGTGGAAATAAAACTGGAGTTTTCTCAGACTAGATAACTTCAGAGATAAAGACTAGATTAAACCAGAAATCAGACTCTGCCAAGATGTGTTGAATAACAAGAGAGGTAATTTCACTGAGCAGTCGTCCTTAAAAAAAAAAAAAAAAAAAAAATTAAAAAAACATCAAGTTGTAATGAAAGAGACAGATGAGACAATGAGGAAAGACAAAAGAGGGAGAATCAGTGTCCAAACTACAAAAGTGCTAAAATGAAATAAGACTGAGCCTCCCGCTAGGCGTTACCTTCATGCATGGCTTCCCCGCTCACTCCGTCCCTCCACACTTTTAATTTAGCTTTCTAATTTTCTTTCCTTCACCTTCACTGACTTCAGATTCAATCTTTTGTTCACTCAGTTTGCTCCTCGTCGACTACTTTCTGACCCCTGTGCTGACTTGCTCTTTTTTTTCTTGGCGTGGATCTTTTGTTTTGTCGGTTCATTTTTAGTCATCCTTCAGTCATTCCATTTGATTCTATAGACTGGGAGAAAATAACTGAGTCACWGCGTTTTTCAGCCAGTTTAATCCATCTTTTAGTGCACATTCTTTTCTCATACCAGCACTGAACCACCTACTCACTACACATTTAGACTCATCTCTTATAGACTATCCAACTCTGTTGTACTCCATAGATACTTCTTCAGGACCAATTTTCTCCATCTGTCCCTTCTTTAATGTTCATTTCTGGCTTTTCTTTTTTGCTTTCATCTCAAAAATGACCAATTTAAGGGTATTTTGCTCAATGATCAGATGGTTAGGAGCAAAAGAGGCATTATAGATTGCAGTGATCCAACATACAGACAGAAAAGGCTTTTAAACCAGATGCCCTGGTTCAAATCGTGKTGATATCAGGGTTTTTGCTGGCCTGTTGTCACTTTTGTTTCAGGTTGTTAAGGTCCGTCTGCAGGGTTAGTTAGACACATACTCCAAGCGCTAATCTTATAGCAGGAACCTTAGCTTAAAACTTAAGCATTAACTGTTGGAGGCAATTTTGTACTTTAGAAAAAATATTAGAAAAGTACTTTATCTAAAATTGATTAACTTTTGGTGTTATTCCTATTTTAAATGGCTGCAACAGCTAACAAACATTAGCAAATAGAAACATGGCTATAACAGTCAATTTAACAGAAACTGTTTTTAACTAAAACTGAATGAGGTAGTAGCTGTGAGTCATCACAAAAAATAGGGAGCATTTTCAAGGGTCAGACCAAAACAGCAACACAAATAAGATGATCTTAGACTAAAACTCTAGAATGTTTGTGGGAAAGTGGTGGGTAATATTTGGGTTTTCTTGTCATAAAGTCCCTGAAAGTTAAAGCTGTAGTTTTTCTGCACAGAAAGTAGTATCAAAAGAAGACTTGAGTAAAATTTTGGGTTTTCTAAACCTTTCAATCAGGGGTGCTCAGTTATGGTCCTTAAGGGTCACCACCCTGCATATTTTAGAGGTTTCTCTGTTTCAACTCCTGACTTGAATGAATGAGTGATTGGCAGGCTCCTATAGAACTGAGGCTACGTTCACACTACAGGTCTTAATGCCACTTCCTGTTCCTTCTTGTACAGAGGAAGAAAAATCAGACTGCTGTATTAACCTGGTTGTATGGTCCCCATAAAGAGGCACCTTTTTCATTTTATCTTTGTAATYTGCTTACAAGACGAACAGGATTTTAGTCRACGAAGGCGTCTGTTTTACAYGAGGCTGTCTTTTCCTCAGGATGAGCTCGACGAGAGCAACAAAAGATATGAATTATATCTGTCTAATGTAGTCGCCTCAAAACTTTGAGCCTCATTTAATAAACATTAATTCACGCAGAGCGGCCCCTTAATTATTGTCAACACTAACGCAAATCCCATTTAAATCTGCATTAATTGACTTCTGGACACTTTGACATGATGAGACAAGTTAGCTTGCTGAAATTATTAAAATGTTACAATGAACGCATTAGAAAACGGGCCTGTTTACACATTCAGCAGACACCTGCTCACATTCAAATCCATTTGGAATCTATGTTTTGTCCAGAAGGGAGTTSAAAGTTCATAATGAATTTTCTCTTATCTATGCCTAGGGTTTTATTTTACATTTTAACTTTTTTGGTTTTACCATTGACTTTATAAGTCTATCATAACTAAAAGTAAAAAATATGTTCAACAAAGAGGCTGCAAACTGGTGGAAGATTTAAAGTAAAKTTCAAGAAAGTTTCTTGGAGAAGTAAAGCTTTTAATCGGGCAAATATTCCAAATTTGGAAGTATTCAAATGGGGAAAAAATGGGAATATTAGTGAATTTATTAATGAGGAACTCATGGCATGTTCYAACCTTTTTTATAGCTTTGAGCTCCAGCTTTTCTGTTTACAAAGTTGATTGTTTTAAAGAAATTATACCAGCACATTCAGTACAGTAACAGATTAGAACGGGTCATCAGAGGAGTTGTAACCCCTAGTGGGATCATCAAGGTGAAATTGTTTTTTTTTTTTTAGATTCTTTAAAACGTTATTTCAAAGTTATATATTTACACAAACTAACATGAATCCAACATGTAGCTAATTGATAATTGATAAATGGAGGCTTAAGAGATGAAACCAAGCTCAACCTCTACCAGAATGATGGAAAGAAAAAAGTATGGCGACGGTGTATTACAGCTCATGACCCAAATACATCATCTGTAAAACACGGCAGATTAGGGATGGGTACCTTTGACATTTGAATCCATTTGGTACCAATATCCGGTACCTGGGAATCTGTACTCAAAGGTACCAATTTTCGGTACTTTGTGTGTTGTTTTTTAATAATAAACTTAATTTGTTTTAACATATTTATTTCTCAATATACAAAATTTAACAAATATAAAGACAACATCCAACTCTTTAAGTTTGTATTGTAACATTTCTTTAATTTCTTTAAAGTGAAAACTCTTGAAAACAACCAATGCAATGTTTTCTTATTGCACAAATTAAAATCTAGCTCCACGTACTATTGATGTCATTTTCCTGCTTGAAAAATTGTGTGATGGAGGTCCATGGAAGGCAAATAAGTTTAAATAAAATAAGSAAAAGAGGATGGAGTTAAAATAAAAGGTATTCAAGCTACATTTTGAGCATCCAAAACGCTCCCAACACTTCAAAGTTGGCTGCTTGTGCTTCAGGTCAGGTGCGTTCAGACTGTCGGGAAGAGACTCTGTTGTTTTAATGGCGGATGAAATAAAGAAAGTGGCGGTACTTTATTTCCTTTGAGCAAGCCAACGTCGTGTTCACAAGATAATTAATCCACCAGATAATTCAGAGGCGGTCTGTTCGACGAGTTTTACTCCAGGAGCTGCGAGGCTTTCAAGCTTCGTTCAGACTGAACTGTGTTTACTGAACCAGTGGCTGCTGACGTCATTATGCTCTTGCGTGATGCTGCATTCAGGACAAGATGGAAAATCCCTCACTCTTACGCTAATATGGTCACAATGATGCATTTAGGTACCGAAACATGGTACCGTTTGGTGTTATGTGAATAGGTAGTCTACTCGGTAGTACAGACAGAATTCAGTCAGTATTTATAAAAGTATTGAGTTTGGTGCCCATCCCTATGGCAGACACATATATCTTGATATATTAGGGGGGCCCTTGATCCATCTCTCCATTAGTTTTGGAGTCTCAGACTGAAAAGCATTAAAGACCCCTGCTTTAGCAGGATTGCTCGACGACTGTTCTGAGTTTCACTATTTAGCATCGCAAACTGCCAGAACGTTAAAGTTATTTTGCGTGAACAGAAAATTCCTCTCAGTCTTAAAAACTGAAATTAGACCCTGCAAAAAAACTGAATGAATTCACCATTAGAGCTTTACTTTAAGTGATTCGTTTACCTGTAAACACCATAAGAACTTGGTTCAACTAGAAACTTTGTATTTGTTCACATAGATACATTTTATTAAAAAACTACACCGTTTTTGGTTTTAAATCCAGTTACATTTTTCTCTTCCACCATGAAGCTCAAGCTTGTATTGTTTTTAAACATTACCAAATGGTAGTTAATTAATGTTTGATTGCTCAGAGATCCTGTTTCATGTCTACAAGTAAAATCATGTTTYGTGAGTGAAATGTGGAATTCACTTTTCTTTAATGTTGTACTTAATGACCAGATAAAAGACACATGTAAAGCTCATAATTTACTTTTCACTTTTCAGTGATTTCTTCGCGAAGCATGCAGAAGGTTTGACATTAATGACTGTTTTAGCCTCTGATAGTTACTAGTTTGAATGAGACATAATTTAGCAGTTACGGTAATCCGTTTCCTCTGCAGCACTGGGTTTTTCTGTTTCTTTCCTCTATATTCTGTTCAAGCTGCTCTTCCTGTTGGAACCAGGAGTGCATCACTTCCTTGACATCTTAAAGTTTCCATTTCTGCTTCCAAAAGGTTTTCTCTGTTAACCACTGTGCTTCTCCTTCCTCAGCCTTTTTCTGCATTTAGGTATGCTTTGTTCTGTTCCTGACACCACTACTCTGTCCCAGATGCAAGTTTTGACTTTTGTCTTTTCTTAAACCTCACATCAGGACGGCTGCCATCATTACTCCTCTCAAACATCCCACCTGCTGTCCACCTCATCTTCACTTTCTCCTCAGCTTAGAACAAAACAAGCTTCCTGCCCTCTTTTTTTATATATGTCATTTTTACTCCACGGCCTTTTTGTCCTCCGAGTGCCAATGCTACCACCTACTCCTCCCACCTCCACTCTTCATCCCCAAAGGCTCCTGTTAAGACTCATGATCAGACAGAGGCAGAGAGATCTTGTAACTTCTCTCATCTTGAGATGATCCGGGGTTTCTTTTCTGAGAAGCCAGCAGTGGGGAAACGGCGGCGAATGAACACACGTGTGAGACCGAGGGAGGAAGATACAGCAGGGTGTCGTCTTTATTCTTTCCAGAGAYAGGAACAAAACCAGGGAGGAGGAGGAGTAAAAAGGAAAGGAACAAAGTGATCTAGAAATGCTGAGGGTATACCAGCTCCATTTGATTATTTTTGCACAAAAAAGCAAATATTTATAAAGCAAGTTCAGTAGATCTTTTTTAAAACAGTAAAATATTGAATTACCCCCCAGATACGACTGACTTCTGTAACGTAGGAGGGCTAAAATCCACTCCCATAAGGATTCAATACAAAGATAACCATCTGTCTTATTTTTAACACTATTGAATGAATCTGGTTTGTTGCCACTGGGAATTTGAGTTCAGCTATAATTGAGGCTAACTGCTTGGTCCTTTAGCTGCATCCATGACGTCACAAACCAGTAAGCAATTTAGCCTCGTTCCTTATCTTTCTATGCCTGCAGACCAAACACTGCAGAGGATTATTACTTCAAAATATTCCTGCTTTACTGCTGGAGGATTTAATCAATCCTGGCAGCATTGTCTACTAACACTTGGGTTTAAGCAGGGAGAAAAACAAGGTAAAAAGTTTGCAGCTGAGGAGCAAAGTGTTGCTTTTATAACCCAAACAAATGAAAGATTATTCTTTAAAGTTTAATGAATGTGGAAGAAAACATCTGGACAGGAAGTCTAAGGGAAAAACCTGTTGAATGATCTTTTTGCTTGCATTTTCCAGACAGTTAAATTCTATACCACAATCAAGTAACTATTGCCCCTTTTCCATTAGTGCCTCTATCTCACAGTTTGAGAGGCTTTCACTGCAATAACTGCTCCAGTGGGTGGGTTCATCGTAAAGTTGGGTGGTCCCAGAGTCAGAAAAATGATGACTCAGCCTCACGCCATTAAGCTATTTGGCAGCCACCATTAAACATAGTACAAGAGCCCAAAAAGATACGCAACACAACAATGGAGGACATGGTAGCRTTATTGCAAATGATGGATCGGGCTGTTGAGAGAGCAGCTATTGTGACGCAACCAGTGACTCCACCCCCTAACCAATCAGTGGCTGCGTTTTCAGGCCAACACTTGGAACCACAAAGAGGCAAGTTCTGAGAAAAGATTTGATCAAGCACTTCATAAGTTCAAGCCTTTTAATTTTGCATCCATGCACCTCAAAACGGACCTTGTTTGGATTTAAAGAGACAGCCTCAAAATGAGTTGAGCTGAGACACACYTCAGAAAAGGGGCGGGGCTTTCGGAGTTGCAATAAGGAGGAATTCAGACCAAAGCATTGCCGTTCCACTTTATATAGACCCCAACTGAAGGATTTAAATATGAAAAAGAATTCAAAAACACATGTCCCCTTTAAGGAAACTGTTTAATAAAAAGTAAAAGCTGCTCAGATTCCACTGGTAATAAGAACAAACTAACGTATTTTACAGTAAAGCAACTTTCCAAATAAGCTTGTGAACAAAGACTTTATTGTCATGTGACTCAATAAGCTGTCATTCATCTCCCTTGATGGGGGTTAAAGTCACAATATCTGCAGCTATGTGGGCCACATTTGTTGCATCTTAATTCAAGGCTTAGCTTGTGGTGGTTTAGGATCAAAGAGCTGCCAAAGCCTCCCCATCACTGAAACAAGAATGCTGAAGCTTTTACAATATCCCATTGCTTGTCAGCAACGGAGTAAAGAGACTGCAGAAAAATGTCTCGCTGTCATGAAAAATTCAGAATTTAACTCCACACATAGATGCCAGGCGAGGCACGCTGTTCAGCGCCGCTCACAGCAGCTTCTCCCTCAAATGAGACCAGAGCTTCAAGTTTGGCCGATTTCTTCAACAAGAAAACTTTATTTCAGCTTTTAGGCACTGCTCTTCTGCTACAATCGACACCACGCATGTTTAAAACCAGCTATTAAAATCCCTGGAAAATTACAGATTTTGTCTTTTATTCCACTCTGAACATCAGATATTAGAGCTACACTCGTCACTAGCAACAATTTAAGCATACTCTACATATATTTAATAATTTAAACCTTTGCCACACTTTCTTTTGTTAATGATGACTCAGCTTAAGTGACTGAGCAGAAAAATGATTCATGGAAGTACTTAGCAGCAGTTTAATCCATTTTTGCTGTAAAAATTGGCATAAGATAAATGCTATTATTGACAGTGATTTTTAAAAAGTAAAATCAAATAATCAGCACATTCAATGATTGCTTTTGCATTAAATTTACTTTCCTTTGTAAAAAAAAACAAGATTTTAGTTAAAAAAATACCTCATTACAAATTAAAATCATTGGAAGAGCCAATTTAAATACATATTACAGTTCAACTTTCTACAATAAAACAAAGTCGTAGCCTTCTCCAAACTCCAGACGTGTTAAAACATCTGCACTCCAGCACACAGATCCTGCAAACCATTTCACACCAAGAAGAGCACAGACTTCCTGTTAGCGGTTTTATTTTTAAGTTGGCTCATGACAGTTGGAGCGTGTTTGCCTAAAGCGTCTTAAAGAATCAAGAGCTCATAGATCTTCAAACTGGCGTCCCATAAGAGAACCACATCTTGAGGCACAGCAGTGTTTGAGCAACACGGTAGAAAATTAAAAGAAGAAACATTAAGAACAGTTATATCTTTGTTTCCATTTTTAAGTTAAAAAACAGGACTCATCAGCTGGTCCATAGTCATTTTACAGCACGAGGGTGATTCAGTTTAGAAAAGCTGCAACAAATTGCACACTGTTCACCTTTAAAACATAGTAAACTCAAATCTCTCTATCCCGTCTCTTTTGTGTACTTTGGGTTTGCCCCTACTGTGTTTTTGTTCTTCAGTCTAAGTGAACATAATGAAGCCATCAAACCTCAGAGAACTGCAACGATACACACAGAGAAACATAATATGCAAACGTGATGCGAGCTCAGCAGTCGCACACCAAGGTCAGCCGAGCTGCTTCACCCTCTAACACCCACACAAAGAGCAATCACAAAGCAAACAGAGCGAGAACTAAATTACAAAACATACAAATTTAAAAAAGGGAATGCTTTATTTGAAATGGCAGGATGATAAAACAAGAAGGCTTGATTGTAGAAACCTCAGTGTGAATGTGTGCAGGTTCACAAACTCTAGTTTAACCATTTTTTATGGATTTAACTAAAAGGAGGTTCTGTAAAGCAGCCAAAAAAATCTAATTTTAATTAGAAGCAGTAAGAGACAAGCACTTCAAGTCCTGACAAAACTTTAACTAAATAAAGGAGAATTCCTTGAAAGCACCAGCTGCCTTTCTCACATGTCAAGATTGGTGTTCAAATTATCTGTTTAGGTTGACTCTCAGCTACAACCACTTAGAATTTCATCACAATATCTGTAAAATCAGCAGAGTTCCAGGCACTTTTCTGTTGGCTCAGGTGGATCCAGCTGAAACTTTACTGACCCCAAAAGTTAATCTGTTGTCAATGTGCTTCTAATGATTGTTAAAGTTGATTTAAAAATTTTAAAGGTAAGAAATTAAAACAATTTGGGTCTGAGAGTGCTAAAAAAAATCGTGTTTGGTCATAAAATTCTAATCAGAATCGCCCTCAGCTCTAAGATCAACACACATTTTAGTTCAACATTCATGACTGACGAGGTGAGAAATAAAAGAAAATGAAGTCCAGACTGCAGCTGGCTCATCTCCAGCCCTAATCCTGACGGTTTTAAACCCTCATCATCGTCTTTACTGCTCTCCTGAGTTAAAATGTTTGTTTTCTCTGCAGCGTCAAGCTTAAAGCTTCAATAAATGATCATATAAGACCCAATTCTTCAAACCTATGTGGGCACGATGACAAAACATTTTCTGCTTCTCGCTTTTTATAAACTGTATTAATCACAAAAGTTAATCTGTTGTCGACTATGATGTAATTAAAATTCATTTTTAAATCTTGTGTTTTTTTTAAAGAAGCACATTAACCAACCTTTCCTTCAGAACACAATGGTTCAAAACAACAAAAAAAGTTGTTTTACTTTTCCAATGTTTGTTGACAGGTACGGCCTAAACTGGGAGCCGGCGCTTGATTCTGTTTTAATTGACAATTAATGAAAACAGACATTAGCAGATCCCAGCACCTGGCTGAGGGCAAACCATAATTAAACTCATTAGAATTAGAAAAGAGACTTTAGTTCTCAATCAGTCATTAAAGCAGCCAACACACGAGCAGCTCAGCCAAAGTAGTTTGTCTTTTCCTCAATCCCTCCCTCTCCTGCAGCACTTCCAGGCTTTCACCAACCTTATTAATAAAACATTTACTTTAGACTCCACTTTAATGGTGTTACCTCTGGTTTTAATCACTAACCACTAAAGGAGAAGGGGCGATAATGCTTTTGTCCCATCTGTGTACAAGTTCACTTAGAGTCAGCAAAACATCTGTTTCCTTTCAATGGATTAACCTCATTCAAGATGGCAAATATAGATGGTACTGAAAAAATGAAAAATATCTCCCAAGCACTTTTCATAATTAAAAGCTGATTTAAAACTTTTAACATTACAGCAACTCCAAATGCTACCATTTTTTGTTTTGAGACAATCTGACCGCACTGAGCTGTTTCAACATATTGTGTTTTCTGAGCTCTCTGGTTTGTCTAAAGGGGCAAGATGGTGAGCATCACGCCATTTCTAATAGTTCATCTGGATGGAAATGTCTGGACCGATAGTCTGAAATATCAAACAGCACATGTCAAACCTAATCAACAGATTGCTCTTTTTTTTCCTGAGGCACAGAAATTTTTGGTCATCAGGCAGGACAGTTGGTTTCTGCAGAACGTTCCAACTAATCAGTTTGAGACGAGCGCTTTCGCTTCCAAAAAGGACGTTCGCTCAGGCCAAGAAGTATATTTAAAAAGCCGCAACTCTCGATGTACAAAGTTTCCACCAGACTGCATGAACTAATGAATCCATTAACTTTGTTCTTCCTGAAGATGGGTGACAGTAGAGTCGAGTGCATGCCAATTATCTCTTATAGGAGAATAATTCTAGTTCGACAGCTGCTTGACGGCCTTCTTTATGAAATTAATTCTCCCACTTCACAGAATACGTTTCATTTTTTGCTTTAGATATTCACTTATACAGAGACACTTAACAGTGCTGGCAAACTGGACTATCAGGAAAAACAAATGCTCCCGTCTTCAACAATTCAGGGCTTGAGCTGTAATAAATATATAAAAAAATGAGGTTTAAGAGAAACAAACAGAAGTCAAGCTGGAAAAAAACCAAAACTGAAGACGCGCCTGTGTCGACGGTTCTGTAATCTCCAGAACATAAATGACTGAATAAGACCAGTATAAATA
>NW_013952456.1:2185987-2201145 GCF_001266775.1 Austrofundulus limnaeus
GTAAAAATACTTTTACACACTAAGAAATAAATTGGTTAATTTATTTAGCCAAACTGGAACAACTAAACCAAGTTGAGTTAATTTTTAATATAATTTTTTGAATATTTTCAAAGAAAATAAGTATATTGGTTCATATTTACTCCACTAGGTTTAGTGGAGCCAGCTGACTTAGTGTAAATTCAACACTTGTTTTTTTACAGTACACAAACTCTTTAAGATGAGTTCAGACATTTATTTTTGTAGCCAGTAACTAGTTAAATTTTAAAGTAGTAAAAGTATCATTTTTAGGTTTTAAATGTAATGAAATAAAAGTAAAAGTAATGATTTCTAAAAGTCCTTGGTAAAATTACAAACCTCAATATAATAAAAAAAAAGGAAAAACTGAGTTATACAGAGTTTTTTTCACAACCTCTGAGCAGACAAGGTTATGTGGCCCACCATACTCTGTGCCCCCCACATTGGGAATCCCCAATGGTTCCCAAAGTTGGGATAGTGACCCAACTGAGGGTCATGAGGCATCAAGATGTAGTTTTTAAATAACCTCCAGAAATCCAAACGAAAAAATTAAAAGTCTGGTGATGTAATATTCTTCCTATATTGTACAAAAATACATAAAATAACCTTTAAATACAAATATTGCTGTAAAAGGAGAACTGGTTTAGTTTTGATGAGCATTTCTATATGCCTTTAGTTTTTCTCCTGCAAACATGTTTTTGTAGCATTGTGGTGAAGTTGAAACTTTAAAAGACCCACAATCCCAAAACAGTTTGTGTAACATTTTCAGACTGTTATCTCTGAAAAATATTGCCTGTTTGGCTCACTACCAAGGCTTTAGACAGTTTTAATTCTCTTTATCCACCCCCCCCCCTCCGTATCGATTCACTACAAATGTAGACTTTGTGATGAAATGTCATTCTGAAAGGGTTTGTCCAAGACAGGTGTAAACATGTCAGACCCACCAGCCTTCTGGCTCTGTAGGACCTCAAACAAGGTCTTTAGTAAATGTCTCAACTGGAGGGCTGTTAAAAGCAGGGCTGGTTTTACAACCAACAGGAGTATTACATGCTACTTTGGTTGACCACATAAATAAGGGGACCTCACCCTGATTTCACTTTTGTCAGGTCTAAAACACAACAATGAGTCTAACTGCCTTAAAAAATAAAACAGAGCTTTCTCTGTAAGGGGAGGTTATTTTTATTTTGGCATTTGATAAAAGGTACATGAACAATTAAAAAAAAAAACTACTGATTAGCTGTTTTATACAAAGATCCAACACGTTTTTCCCCATTTTAAAAATCTACACTTTTCCAGACTCAAACTGTCTTTGACCAGTTCTTTTTGCAGTCATTTTTGTAGCAGAAAACGTTTACTGAAAATGCTGGTGCAGTTTGGTGGGGGTTGTTATTTTGTGCTTCAAACCTGAAAAATAAATTGTGCTCAAAGAATAGACAGCAAGTAACAAAACTTCATGAAAACTGGAAAAACACTAAAAGGTGCAAGTCTACAATATAAAATTGTGTACATTTTATACAAAATATGTTGCTATTTAGAGTCAAACAGGGACAAAGTTTGGTACGCTTTGGGGCTAAACCAAATGAGAAGTTTTAAAATTTAGGTAAGGTTAATTGATTGCAATTAGTTTTGGCTCTGATGTCCAATAAAATGATCAGTTTATTCCCACAGCTGGATTTCAGAATGTAGATCCAGTTTCAAGACAAAGATACCAGCAGTTATTTAATATGTCGGACGTGGCTCATGTCTCATGAACATGAATGCGTTTAAGAGAAACTAAAGATTTGCCGACAATCGAGACCATCGAAAACACAAACTGGTCCTTCAGATGTCTCACTACACCAAACAGTTAATGACAACAAAGTCTGGAGGCATTTAACCTTTGTGTCAGCTGGCGGGTCCACAACCTCAGTACCAAACGACTCCACGATCATCATTAATTACTCTGCGACATTAATTACTCTGCGACAAAGTGAATGTTTGCTCTTGTATGGTTTTATATGTTTTGAAGCTATCAGTAGCAGCTGTAATGTTAAACATACAATGCCTAATGACACAGAATGCTAGGTTACCCACGGTGTTTTTAAACACTGGTCCTCAAGGCACACTGTCCTACAGGTTTTAGATGTTCCTCTGCTTCAACACAGCTGATTTCAATGGATAATTGATTAACATGTTGGGAAACATTACTACTACTACACTACTACTGGAGCAGGAGATGGATAGGTGGATTGGTGCTGCATCTGCAGTGATGCAGGGGTGCTGTACCGATCTAGTCAGTCTAAGTTCCTTCCCTCATCTATGGTCACAAACTTTGGGTAGTGACCGAAAGAACAAGATCGCGGATACAAGCGGCCAAAATGAGTTTCCTCCACAGGGTGTCTGGATTCTCCCTTAGAGAGAGGGTGAGAAGCTCAGTCATCCAGGAGGGACTCCGAGTAGAGCCGCTGCTCCTCCACATCGAGAGGAGCCASYTGAGGTGGCTCGGGCATCTGGTTAGGATGCCTCCTGGACGCCTCCCTGGTGAAGTGTTCTGGGCATGTCCCACTGGGAGGAGGCCCAGAGGACAGACACGCTGGAGGGCCTGTTTCTCGGCTGGCCTGGTAACGCCTTGGGATTCCCCCAGCCACTTGGGAAGTCGCTGAGAAGAGGGAAGTCTGGGTCTCTCTGCTTAGGCTGCTGCCCCACAACCCAACTCTGGGTAAGCGGAAGAAAATGGACGGACGGACGGAAACACTACCCTAAAAAGTCCAGATGAGGTCCATCAAAGACTATCAGTCACTTAATAATCACTACTAAATAAATGAGCATTTTACAACAAGCTAACGCTTTATAAACAGCCCTCCCCCCCACACACGCAAAAAAAAAAAAAGTTAGCAAGCTGACATACCTTTTAGACTCTGCTCCTCACAACCGCAGACGTAGGTTTAAAATAAACTTTTTACGCCGTTCTGTGAATTTTTAACATTTCTCACCTTTTTCATGACAATCTTTGGTAATCAATAAACTTCTATTTCTTGGTTAGAACGATTGGAGCAGCTGTAAACTAAAAACATCCTCTGCTACTTCACTTCCTGCCTTTTTCGCTCTCGCCGTACCATGTTGTGACATGGTGTGAAAGCAACCTATACGCCAGTTTATTGGTTTTACCTAACGAATAAGTGTGAGAATGTTATTTGTCTTGCAGGCGGAGTGTTAATTTTGGTGTTTAAGAGATGATTATAGCCTTAACACTTCCTGAGAGTGTGTGTGTGTTTTAGCAATTATTAGAACAGTCGCAATTAATCAGTATGTGTACCCACTTTTAATTAAAACCCTACATTCTTTAAACCTCACTCCTATGTGCAGATGTGTCTCCATTTGTATGCACGTCAATGCMGCTGACTAATCATGGCTGTGGGTTAGAAATCCACCAACATGCAAATCTGCTGCAAAGATCGTAGACATTTTATTATCATTAAACATTTTTTTAATGTTTACCTGTATGTAATTGTTGAAATTTGCAAATGTTTCATAGTAATGTAATTATTTTTTACTTTTAAGTAACCCTAAAAAGGAAACTTCACCCAAGAGAGTCCTCCCATTTTGGGGTTCTTATTTTGGAAGGAATCCCGTTTAATAATTAATTCAAGGTTTCAAGTGTGATTTCTTCCATTCTGAGTAGATAAAAACAAACGCTTTCACCATTTAATTTTAACATACTTATCAATTCATGCTGCATTCACCGGACCACAGAAGTAAAAAAAAAATATTCTCAGGTGTTGCTTTACCAAAATTGGCAAATTATAACAAAAAGTTAAACGTTGTAGGTGGTTTTAAAATGAACAAATAAATCTCCAAACTTTCTCATCTGGTTCAATAAAACCCAAACACAAAAGAGTTTGTTTCAAGCCCAGAACTGTAACTTACACATATGTTTGGCTTTGGATGATTCTTTAACTCAAGCCAATAAATATGGGCATTAATAAAAAATAAAATCTTATAAATGTTCTTAAATTTAATGCTTTTGAAAACCCAACAGTCAAACACAAAAACAAACTGGAATTATTTCTGTGCCCAAGTGTTTGATGCAGAAGAGTGCAGACCATGAGCTTTTATTTAAATCCATGGCCAAACTGCAGACAAGAATTACAAGTAATTTAAAAAAACAGAAGTTTAAATTAAAAACTTAAAATGATCTTTACTAAACTTAAAGAAAGATTGCAAGAGTCCTAAAATTAAATTTAAAAAAATGGTCTCGGAATGCTATGAAAGAGGGCGTTGTTACTGTGATTCAGTTTTTTTTTTTAACTAAAACACATCAACTAATGGACAACATGTCTGTTTCATCACTTATTGAGATCGCAACAGAAAGACAGATGGACTAAAGTTAATGGATATGCTTCTTTTAAAAAGCAATACCCATAAGAATAATGAAGTTCTCCCTAATCCATTAACTCAAAGGAACAGCTGAACTACAGAAAGAAGCTTCCTGTTTTTATTTGCATTCCTAAAAATGGCTCCATCTCTCCTTTACATGCAGATTACAGTGCTGTATTTATGGTCTCATGGGTGTCGGAGTATAAAACCGTCAGCTTGTCAATTTACTCCAATCTCTTTGTGAGTCATAAAAGATGACCGCGGGCCTCACAGAAGGGCCGGAGGCACGGTCAGCTCGAGTTTCAAGGCAACACACCAGAGAAGATTACCAACAGCAACGTTTTTCCCTCCTCTACACGTCCACCGTGTTTATCTTTTGTTTCTACTCGTGCTGCAAAATTGGCTGCCGCCCACTCTTGGTTCACGTCTTTAGTTGCTTTTTTACTTTTCATTCATACAAGCCGCCTACACTTTCAGATTTATTTTCTTCTGGGCTGTAAATATTCTATCAGCTATTAAAGGTGTGGAAGTGGAATGTGCTGCTGGCGTCCAAATGCAGCACAAGCAGTGGTTGTTCCTTCACCAAAATCATAATTATATATATTTTTTATTTTGCTGGGATAAACTAGATGCTGTTAAGTACAATCATGGTGTGAATTCAAATGACATGAACTGAAGTTGACCCACGCAGGAGAAAAGGCATGAAGCAGGTTGTTTAAAAAGGTGAATTACCCAGCTTTTAGAGGTTTTACACCTCCAGTCAGGTCTTCAATTTCTCTTTTTGCCTTTGTGTAAAATGCTGTAAACAGCATTCAGAAACCTAAAAAAATGTTATTCAAATTACCTGACAATTTAAGTTTATGAGCCATTTTCTCTCATTTCGCTGACTTGCTTCGAGCTCTGCTTTCAAACTGATTTTAAAGTAATTTAGAAAAAAGCACAAGTCAGCCAAACCTTTCAGGCAAAGATTTTTAGTGATTTGAAACTTCATTCAAGTTATTTGAAACCTTTTTTGTTCTAGTGGAACAAGTTCCAACTTTAACACTTTTTAAAATATATTTGACTTGGATAAAACCTGAGAAACAAGACGAGCTGTGAGTCACTAACAAGTGGAAAACTGATTAATTTCTACTCCGACGTTGAAGAATGTGTGGGTTTAATTAGGATGTAAACTAACTTGTCCTATGAGCTTGGACGGTGGAATTAATGTCACTGTTTTGACTCATAAATCAAATTAAGGTAAACAAATAAGAGCTGTGGAGAAGGCCAGTGCTCTGGACCAAAATTACCAAACTAAAGCCAAGAGAAAGGATTTTTAAACACGTAAAAAYATAATTACAGGGAGTTAGAAAAATGAAAACTATATGTACTAATGAGATAAACTTTGCTCTAGGGGCACAGAGAGGTTGAACGATTTCTGACTGCCATAAATGTGTTTTATTTTGTTTTTAATAAAGTTTTTGTGTTTTTAACTCCTCATGTTGGATCTGAATTAGGGTTGAGTGTTATTGATATTTTATTTAGACATATCTTTAGATAACACGGGTGTAAAGGGCTGTTTTTCAAAGTGGAGGCCCATGGGAGCCTCAAATAGCTGGAGGGAAGATTAGAAAATTAAACTTTAATATCTAATGTTTTACATCATMATACAATCAAATCTGTTTTCCAATCATTTAAAATATAATTTTAAATATATTTATATGCTATTTAACTGAAGAGAAGCTTGAGTTATATTGTTCTTTTGTCAACAGTTTGTTGAAAAGTTGGTTTCGTGTCAATATATAAGCGTTTAAAACACGTTAATACATTTTTTCTAGTATAATAAAAAGAAAACATTCTAAAGTTTGTTTCTTTACATATTTTGCAGCTCTGCTTGTGGCTTTGCAAATGGGGGGTCCACAGCAGGTAAAAAAAAAAGGCAGGATTTTTTTGTGTGCGTGTCTGTTTTGGGGGGTGGGTGTTTGTTGTGCGTTGCTCTCGCTGTCTCCCCATCGCCGCCGAACTTCATTTAACTTTCGCGTCTTCTTCCTGTAGATTTTTTTGCGCTTGTCAAACGTTGGGTGTCAGTGGGTTTATGTTTATCAAATTACCTTTCCATGAGACTACTGTATTTACTTCTGACTGCTGCTACAATCCACATCAAATAAGACAGTTTTATTTGGCATATCAACACAATTTAAAAACTGGTGTGAAGTTTAAAGTCTCTACTTTTGGAAGAATTTTAATCAGAATCACAGAGAAGGTGAATCTTTCCTGCTTGAACGATTTAAATAGGCCATATGACTAGGCTCCACACGGTTAATGTACCATCATAGTTATTAAATACCCTCACCATATTTTAGTATGGAGGTATACCACAGTACCATCCCACCCAAACCTAATCTGCATTCTGGAGTTTGAATCTCCTGCTAAGTATGACAGGTAAGCAGCAATATTCAGAAACATTCTAAACTTCACATGAAAGGTTTTTTTTTCTAGAATTAGATTATTTTTAACTGATAGAGAACAAGTCTGAGGAAAACACTTTGTTTTTGTAGCTTCACTAATATTTACTCAAACTATTGTTAGAAGATGTCCGCGGGTGTGTTGGACTCCGAGCGCCGACCTACCTTCCCTGTCATTTTATCTTACGCTCTACATCTTGATAGCCCTTTTGGCAACTCCCTCCACGCTCCTCTATCTGTCCATCTTTACCCTCCTGTCTCACGTCCTGTCACTTCCCCRTCCATCAGCCTCCCCGTCTCTGACTCTGCAGCTGACTGCGTGACATTTTACAGCTAAGCACACACACAGAGATTCACAGTGTGTGCAAACACAGAGACGCTGATAGACATGCACATACATCGACACGGACTGTACAGAAGATGATAAACAGAGCTAAAATGTCAATCCTTATTCCACACAGAGAAGAACAGGAGCTTGTCTCATATCAAACAAGAAACTAATCCTTTCATTTTCTGCTGCATTGTGGTTCTGCCTTTTTATCTACATGTTTTGTAGGTTTAACATTCTGATAAGCAAAGTTTACCACAGCAGCAATCCTACTCAAAAACTGGACAGTTTCAGATCAATTTAACCATGCTTCATTGATCAGTAGAAAGAAAAAGGAAGCCATTGATGGTTGAGGATTTTTAGTCTACGCTGCTTCATCTCTTAGCTACAAAGCCCACCAAGTGCCACGAGTCGAAACAACAACAGACCCTACAATGCACAGCGCTACTAAAAAGCATTTATGCTTCAGATTTTTTTTCTTTACACAACCAATTAAACAACTTAAAAACAAAACGTAAAGAAAACTCTTGTAGAAAGGAGACACTCGTGATTGTTTTTGATTTTCTTGAATAAATCCTGTCACTTTAAAGTTTAAAAAATTTGTGAAAGGGGAYTCAATAGTTCTAAAGTTGTCGTGTCTCAAAAAGCAGAATTTTGACATCAGATCTGACAAAAACCATCCGAAGTGTAAAATAAACATGGCAATGAACAACAAGAATTTAAAAATGAGTCCAGATTTTCTCAGCTACATTTCAAAGGTGTACTCCATGAAAACAAAGAAGGGTTGAGACTACCAAGGTGGGAACAAAGACCTGAAGGGATGTCAGCAGAGGTGGACAAAAAAGATTTCCATGGCCTGAAATGCACACTGAAATAGGTTGTGGCTTTTTAAAATACCTCTGGTTACTTAGTTCCAAACACTTCTTTTGAGTCACCGCCTGGTCAGTTTAGTGGCAATAGTGCTTTAACAGTGACCAGTGGCCATTTTTTGTAATATGGCAGCATGATTTAGAAAAATGCACAGCGGGCRGTAACTAGGGGTGCACCAATAAATCGGCCGGCACAGATTTTCTTTATTTTGGGAGATCGGCCGATACTTGGATAAGATTGGTGGAAAAGATTGGCTTCTCATCTACCTCCGTGATAGTCTGAAAATCAGCCACTGTCCCCTTTTGCTCTACTGTGAGCACTACCTAAAGTCCAGTTAAAACAAGTTTGTATTGTTTCAAGGGTATAGTTCAATGTCTTTCAATAAACAAATGGAACACTGAAGGTGTATTGTGACATGTTTTAAGAATCAGAATTGGCCAAAATCGAAATTGGTAGGTCAGACTTTTTAAACATTGGTGAACGGCAAGAAAAYTGCAATCGGTGCATCCCTAGCAGTAACAAAAGTCTTGCCTATGGTGCCAAATTGGTTAGGGCCGACCTTATTGGGGGCAAAGCACCCCCCAAATGTCAGATCCTAGAATTACTCCTGACAATGACCCTGTTGACTTTGCAATCTGCCAACAGAGCAGATCATCAATCAGACATCACCCCATTAAGGTTTCAGTGCTGAAATCTTTCACATTGATGCGCATTTAGGAGTTTAATCACCACATGATCTAAACTTGCTTAAATAGTTTCAGTCTATTACACAGTCTGCCATCATTTTATATTTTTGATGTAAAAAAACCCCACTAGTCTCAAAACAATCCGCTCAAAACAAGTTCCTTTAAAAGAAGCCTTTAAACATCAACTCGAGAAGTCCAAAYGTTCCAAACCTTCAAGAATCAAGCGTCCAAAAACAAATTTAGATGCAAATAAAAACCACTGCAAACACCCACACAGACTTGCTGCTGGCACAACATTAAGCACAAGCAGCTGATTTTCCTACCTTGACCCCTCGCACCCTGAACTCTGCCAGGGCTCGGCTCATTTTGGATGCAGCCGTGTGCAGGTCCTTTCCGCTGGCGATGACTTTAACCAGCAGTGAGTCATAGTGAGGTGAAATGACAGCACCCTGGAAGGCTGACGCGCTGTCCAGACGGATCCCCATACCTTCACCRCTCCTGAAGACCTGACAGAGGCGACATTACAGACATTAGCTGGTTGTCGGAGAAACACACTGGATTATAAAAAAAAGCACATTTTTATTAAAACACCTCTTCCTGTGCTTTAAAAATCCAGATTTATTGTAATGTAGATACTGTATATGCAATAAATTAATCCAATCATGAAAATATATATAAAAAAGGGTTTTTAAACTATGTACCTTTATTACTGGTATGTTGAAATCTTTGTAAAAGTATGTTTTCTTCTCCAGACATATTTCTGATGCTATTTGAAAGAAACAGTAATTTGGTTTTCTTGTGCCCAGGTGAATGAAAGGCACTGTCATAATGTCCTCCCCTCCTATTCAAACAGACTTCAGTTTGATGAAATAAGAACATACAGGGCGAGCCATTAAAAGGTACATTATCCAGCACTGTATTACACGTTTGATTGCTCTGATCCATTAAAAGGTATACCCTTTATTTTCTCCCCATAAAAGCATTTCAATTTACACCCACTGATAAGACTCAAATGAAAACGAGCTTAGATGTTCGAGCTAATTTTCTTTTCACATTTGTGAGGAGATGCCAGACCTAACAACTTCCACCACTCAGTAAAAACGTTAATTAAAATTACTTAGTATAGAGGCAAAAAACAAATTGTATGAGATAAAATGTTCAAAAAAACCATATGGTGAATATGTAAATGTTTAAATGCCTTCCATGTCTGAAGTGAAAGTGGTTCGTTGAAATAAAATAGAATGTGGTTTAAAACACTTATTAAAGTCATATAAAATGTGCAGGTTATGTTTGTACATCGGATACATGTTCGTATCAAATGGATGACATTTTCCCCATTTTTAGGTACTGAACTCTAACAAATAATGCTTTCTTTCTACCAGAGTTTCAAAAGGGACTTTAATGTGTTAGTAGTATCATAACAATCTTATTCACAATGATACAATGCTTCACACTCTAATTTGTACAGATACCATCAAGTGAATCATTCAATAAAAACTGACCCCCTTCCATGTTTACCAATTCAGTGTGTGATTGGAAAATCTTTAGAATTGAACCTCATACAGTGGTTTGCAAAAGTATTCATACCCCTTGAACTTTTCCATATTTTGTCACATTACAACCACAAACATAAATATATTTCACTGGAATTTAATGTGAAAGACCAACACAAAGTGGTATACAATTGTGAAGTGGAAGCAAAATTTTACATGAATCAAAACATTTTTTACAAATAAAAAACTGAAAAGTGCGAYGTGCAAAAGTATTCAGCCCCCTTTTCCCCGAGTGCAACCAATTGCATTCAGAAGTTGCCTGATGACTGCTAATGACTCAAAAGGGTCCACCTGTGTGTAATCTAATCTCAGTACAAATACAGCTGCTCCGTGACGGCCTCAGATGTTGGTTAAGAGAATATTGGGGAGCAAACAGCATCATGAAGTCCAAAGAACACACCAGACAGGTTAGGAATATGGTTTTGGAGAAGTTTAAAGCAGGCTTAGGTTATAAAAAGATTTCCCAAGCTTTGAACATCTCACGGAGCACTGTTCAATCCATCATCCGGAAATGGAAAGAGTATGGCACCACAGTAAACCTGCCAAGACAAGGCCGTCCACCTAAACTTACAGGCCGAACAAGGAGATCACTGATCAGAGAGGCAGCCAAGAGGCCCATGGTGACTCTGGATGAAATGCAGAGAGCCACAGCTCAGGTGGGGGAAACTGTCCACAGGACAACAATTAGTCGTGCACTACACAAATGTGGTCTTTATGGAAGAGTGGCAAGGAGAAAGCCATTGTTAAAAGAAAACCATAAGAAGTCCCGTTTGCAGTTTGCCAGAAGCCATGTTGAGGACACAGCAAACATGTGGAAGAAGGTGCTTTGGTCAGACGAGACCAAAATTGAACTTTTTGGCCACAATGCAAAACGCTATGTGTGGCGGAGAAAGAACACTGCACATCACTCTGAAAACACCATCCCCACTGTCAAATATGGTGGTGGCAGCATCATGCTCTGGGGGTGCTTCTCTTCAGCAGGGACCGGGAAGTTGGTCAAAGTTGATGGGAAGGTGGATGGAGCCAAATACAGGGCAATCTTGGAAGAAAACCTGTTGGAGTCAGCAAAAGATTTGAGACTGGGGCGGAGGTTCACCTTCCAGCAGGACAACGACCCTAAACATAAAGCCAAAGCTACAACGGAGTGTTTTAAAAAAAAGAATATTCATGTGTTAGAATGGCCCAGTCAAAGTCCAGACCTAAACCCAATTGAGAATTTGTGGCAAGATCTCAAAACTGCTGTTCACAAACGCTCTCCATCCAATCTGACTGAGCTTGAGCTGTTTTGCAAGGAGGAATGGGCAAGAATTGCAGTCACTAGATGTGCAAAGCTGGTGGAGACATACCCTAAAAGACTTGCAGCTGTAATTGCAGCAAAAGGTGGCTCCACAAAGTATTGACTCAGGGGGGCTGAATAATTTTGCACATCGCACTTTTCAGTTTTTTATTTGTAAAAAATGTTTTGATTCATGTAAAATTTTGCTTCCACTTCACAATTGTATACCACTTTGTGTTGGTCTTTCACATTAAATTCCAGTGAAATATATTTATGTTTGTGGTTGTAATGTGACAAAATATGGAAAAGTTCAAGGGGTATGAATACTTTTGCAAACCACTGTATATCAAGGTTTGGCATGGCATCAATTAATGTTCAGTTAAGTTCAAGAAATGAAGCATCTTGAATTAAGGGAAATTTAATGAAATCGCTGATTAGACAAGGAAATCTGAAGTCCTAAGAATCCATTCAGCATCGATGCTACAAGTGCACTCAAGCACCATTTTCTTTTTATTTTAGACATGAAAATGTCGTAGAACAACAAGAAAACGTTGACTTATCTTTAACCAGTTTTGTTTCATTTTGTTTACAAATTCTTCATTTTAACCCATCTTAGGAAAGCAATCCTGCCTCTAGAGCTGACCCATAGATTGCATACATCTAGATCTCAGTCAAGAAACCCAGGATCAACCCGCTGATTCTGGTCCAAGTTTTGAGTCCCATTCCTTCCATGTAAAAAAAAATAGAAAATGGCTCTTGCTTTTCTTTGGGCATGTCAGCATTATAAGACTTGGTCACAATCAACCTGCCCTTATTCTACCCTGGCCCTGGCTGTATTTAAATTGAGCAGAGAGCCACCTTGATGTGGGCGGGGATCATAACATTACAAATGTATAAACTTAGTTTCATTTGCGACACAAACAAAAGCAGACTACACCAAATCCGAAGGAAAAGTACTGAAGGCTGTACAGGACCATCCAGTAATATGACGCTAATGACAAGTGGGCAAGTTGACAGAACATTAAGCTAATGGTTGCTAATGTTAGCTTGTTTGGTAGCTTGCTACAGCGGTTTAGTTAAATTTGTTTGAAAAAAAAACAGTTGTTGGAAATGGTTCACATTAATATATCTCATTTGGTCAGAGAACAAATCAATGGGCAAGAGTAGCTGATGTCAAATCAGACTAGGCAGATCAGGTCAATTAGAACCACAAATTTCAGGGTTCAAAAAAAAAATCAGGGTATAACCGATCTATAAGGGCTTATGAAAACACACTGAACCTGGGTCTGAATGCAGGCTGGGCAAGGTCTTGTAGTGCAAAACAGTTTTGTTGATTCATGCGGGTCAGGCTAAGTATGTACTAAACAAGCTTATGTGGTCTTAAAAATATTAAAAACTTAAAATGGAAATATTTATCATACCTTCTTAAAACAAAAAGTAAAGGCCACTCTTTGTAGTTACTGGATAAATATGAGCGCAATAAAAAAAAAAATCCTCCCCCACAGACACACTCTGTTCTAGTACCAACATTAGTCAACTACTGATTTTTTGACAGGTACTGCATGAATCTAAATATCACTTCTGTTGCACCAAGCCGTAAAGAAGGAAATTAGGAAAAGAAGAAGAAAACTAACAGTCGATGAGTGAGAAGCAGACAATATTCATTGCATCAAACCATTTGGCACAAGAGCAGAGAAACAGGAGAGGAAATGAGAGGAGTGAAGTGAGGAGTGTCCAACATGACAACATATGGAGCCCCTCGAGGGCTGGAAGCAAAAGATGAGGAGAAATTGTAATTATAACAATGCTGTGCCACACTGATGATATGCTGCTAATGTTTTGAGAGAAGGTAGATGAGCAGAGCTGCCAAGAATTGTGATGAGCAATGTTTATTTTAATCGGGAAATTTTTTTCTTTTTATTCCCCATTAAACTCTATGATTAAAAACTCAATAATTACTTCTAAAAAACAACTAATGTAACAAATGTTTCCCTCCCAAAACCATTTTCCAAAAGCAAGAAAACCATCTAGGACATGTTTGTCGAGAAGTAAAGTTTGAAATTTTACATGTCACAGGGACCGGAGAAAAAATGAATTCATGAAGATATTTTCTGTTTGGTCAATCTGACCCAGAAAGCATGAGGGGAAAAATTATATGCAAAACTATTCCTCCGTTCATGAATATGATTCCCGTTGTGTAAAATGTGTTCAGAAAAATGTACAAAAGAGATGAGCCACCCTGTTACCCAAATTATATTTGGTGTTAGTCCAGGTTGGTTCTGAATTGTGCTAATAAATCCTGGTGAACCGTCATTCTTTGGTTTTTCCTTTTTAAATATTGAAATCAACTTCTTTGGTACAAATGAAAGGTGTAAGCAGTCTTTGGTACCGAGCGATAAAACAATGATAAATATCGCAATATACACATGATGAATATCGAAACGTTCGATGAAATGTTGACAATTTCATTGAACTCTAATCCACAAATGCACAGCATTCAGGGAGATGTAGGCAGAGGAAAGGCTTTGGCTGCTTGACCTCTCATGGCCAAGCTAAGCAAGGATAGTGGCATCAGCTCACTCACTCTTTGATAAGTTGGCAAGTAACATGCAACATCGCAGTTTCGTGTTTTACCACCATGCCTCATAACTGCTTAAAAATAAAAGAACGACGTGGAGCGAAAGAAGAAAATGAGTGCAACAGCTCAAGAAGAAACTGTGGATAAAAGAGGAAAGCTCACGTCACCAGTTTGGCAGGTTTTCGGATATTTTTAAGTCCGACAAGAGTCAGGCTGATCTGGTCTGCAACTATGCAAGGTTGTCATCCCTACCAAGTCTGGCAATACAAGAAATTTATTTCATCACCAGAGCTGTTCTCATCCTTTGGAGTACAACAGCGTCAAACTGACACAGCCATCGCCATCTGGCAGTGGAACAACACACAAGTGAGAACAGACAACCATCGAGAGGTACTCTGCAGCAGTGTCATACACTGTTAAAAGTCATGCCCTCAATTAGTTATCTTAACGTTTTTCTATAAGTTACTTCCAATTAACATAATAAGTTATGAAATTTCAACTTAATTTTACGAGTTGTTGGCATTTCAACTCAAGGAAGTGAGTCAGTTCAGTGGAATGTAAATTTAAATGTGTGAACATAACTTAAAAATATGAGTTTTAAAATTGTAACCGGATCTTATAAAAACTGATCACCACTGGCAATGTTAATGCGCGCTTAAAAATAGTGCCGGAAATTTGCTCTTTTATCCAATAAGGGACTAAATATAAGATTTAGTTAGACTTTATAAAGTTCTCCATTCCAGTTACAGCTWTYAAATGAAGAAGAGGAACACCACCTGACCAGATTAAAGACGTTGAGAGCAAAGTCGCGGATGAATACATTTTTTCAAACAAGACCTCGATCCGTCTTGGAAGCATGAAGTTTGGCGGGGGTCAGGCATTTTGTGAAMACGAACCGAACCGAAGTGAGGAGAGATGGAGCCGTACAATTAAGGTAAGTAACGTTTGTCGTTTTTTAAATTGTTTTTGTAACGTGGTGCATTTTAAAAATAGGTTATAGAGCTAAAGTTGTGTCTCTGCTACATGTTTAAATACAGGACATTAAAACAACA
>NW_013952456.1:2204045-2214420 GCF_001266775.1 Austrofundulus limnaeus
AACTTGTAATATCAAGTATAAACAATAAATTATCATCAATTGGGCTACTTTTCTAGCTTGCCATCCTAAGTTGAGAAAAGGCAAATTTTCAACTTGAGTTAACTTGTATTTTTAAGGCAGCTTTTGAACTCAGGTTTTTAAGTTTAATCACCCTAATTCTTTTTACAGTGTACTATGACAGTTCCTCATAGTTGTGTTGACCTCTTTTTAAAGAGTAATTTTAAAATAAAAGTATTTAAATCCAGCCTTATTTCAAATAGGTAAAACAAAAAACTATGCAATATTACCTGGCTTACTAATAATTAAGATTCAACCAAAGAAAACCAGACATAGAAGCCAACATGTGACCATACTTCTGCCTCTAACAAGTTGAAATACACAGCAAACAAAAATTAATAGCCTGTTGATAAGCTTAGCTTTTAAGCTAGCAACTTACCGTATTTATTCGTGCATAATACGATCTCATGTGTAATACGACCCCCCCCCCACACACACTTTTAGCTTAAAAAGCATAAAAAATTCTGTTCTCATACTACTTTTAATTTCATGCAACTTCAGGATTTTTCAGCCTTTCAGTCTTTATACATATCAGTAAAAATATCATTTGACTGTTGTATCAGTTTTTTATTTTATTTTATCATATGTAATAAAAGGTAGACAACAACAAATATATAACAGTAACTACAGCAAAACTTATTAATGTGAAATTTAGCAATGCTCATTTGTTAACTGGTGTGACATAAACAGATAGAGCTATGTGGCTCTAACAAGTGTGGATGGAGCAGAATCAAAATCCTTCAAAATCAGGCTCACCATCATCTGTATCATAAAAAGTTTCTGGTATTCCTCGTCTGTAATAAAGGCATCAGAATCTCACTCAACAACAATCTCATCCTCTTTGTCTCACGAGCGCCCCCTCTGGTGGGGAAACTTTTTTCAGGTAGACCAACATTTACAGAACACCGGTAGACGGCAGCCATTACAGCCAACCATGTGTTTGTTGTTGTTCCAGGAGTGGCCCGGTCGCACTTTAATGCCATTTATTCATTATCATTACTAAGCTGCAGGACTGACTTTTTCCTTTTTTTTTCACATCATGTTGCCTGCTTAGATTTTTTACTATCTCGCTCAGAAGCATGAAGGAGTGTTCGAGGTACGGTAAGCTCGCTTCAACTGCTCTTTATGACGTGGTTTCATTTCGGGACTCAGGCATTTTGTGAATGAGGCCAATATTTCAGTTAAAATACATCAGCAAAAATATTTATCTGAGTATAGTACAACCCCCCAACTTAATGGATGATTTGATGGATTTAATTTTTCGTATTATACTAGAATAAATACGGTACTTTCTCTACCCTAATATGAGAAACAAGCTCCAGTTGTCCACGACTCATTCACAGATTCTGCCATTGCTCTCATAACAGATGGACATCCAGGACTTCCAAAAGTTACTCATGGATTACTGCATGTTACTTCACACCTAATTGGAAGAGAAATATTTTCTGCAAAAATCAGCTAGTTTAAAAACATACAAGAACATACCCGGCAGAGCAGCTTCGAATGTTATTAAGACCAGAAAACTATATTATACTGTACACAACAGTGAGTGCAAGAAAATCTTTACACTGTATCCAAAACCTACCGAACCATGTGATTTGTGTAAAGCTACAACCCCTCTACTTTAAATTGGTCGTTTCTTGCCAGCTGCATTTTAACATCTGAACTCCTACATGCTTCCAGACTCGTCTTTAGGCAGCTGTAAACTCTCCTCCGAGCTAATAAAGCAGGGGAAACCTACTCTGTTTACTTTTCCTCTCTATTCATTAGATCTTCTCTTGGTGTGAACAGCCCGCATAATAAACTGTCCTTCGACCCTCTTTAAACACTGCGGGTGGAGCATTAAGATGAGACCAAAGCAGCAGTTAGTGATGACTGCAGAGTTAAAGGACTAAGAGGTTGACAGCCGCCCAGGGGTTTCTGTTCCCCCTGCTTTCACCACATCAAACTGCATCAAACCCCTGGGGTGGGTATTGCTCTAAACTTTACTTAAACTCAAACTGTTTCTTAGCGGTTTCTGTCTTTAGGCCTTAAAGTACTGACCACACACTTCTAATAATCAAAGTGGGAACACTTACCAAGAAGAAAATTGAGCAGAAAGCATAATCAGTACTTTATTCAAAGGTGAAATTGTGCTTTTTTGTGGCTATTAAATATTTAAAACCATTAAGTGGTTGATCCTTCTTGAATCGCCACCTTGACTCAAGGAGTATGTGCACCTGAATGATCCTAGTTAGATAAGATGTCAGGGGCAATTGCTATGGGTAGGGTCTACTAAGACAGTTTGGTCCTAGGTGAAAGGATAAAAAGCTACTTGAAAAATCAATGAATGGATGTTAGAACAACAAACTGTGTCCTTTGCCCAGAYGTGGTTTACCGGGGCCCTACCCTGGAGCCAGGCCTGGGGAAGGGTGTCATTGGTGAGTAGTTGGTGACTGGGTTTCTACCCATTGGGCCAGTTAGGCTCTGTCAGAATTAGCATAATGGGTATACCTTACTGTGGACCCACAACCTGCAGGAGGGGCTATACAAGTCAGGTGAATGATGCTATAGACAGTAGCTGAAGACAGGGGCCTTGGCACTCTGACCCTGGCTTTTCAAAGCTGGTTCTTGGGGACATGGAACATTCAGCTAGGSTTATAGTTGATCCGTTGAACATGGTGCAAGAGTGCGTAAGCAAACAGTGATGCTTCCAGATGTTTTTCAACTCCACATGGGCTGTGTACACCAACATGTCATTTAAAAGAACACTGCACCAACATAAGCGTCAAGTATAAATGCCTACAGTGTGCACGCCATCAGCTGCGTCTTACGCAACACTCAAAAGCACAACTATAACTGAACTTTTCCCACTGATGGTGGTGGAGGTCATTGATGGGGCATGTTTCATTTTTAAGACGATGTTAAACATCCTTCCTTCATATTTTACTTGTTTCTTCCTTTCAGGGTCACAATATCACTAGTGCCAATATCCAGCAATCACTGTGCGAGGGGTGGGATATACCCTAGACAGCTCTCCAGTCCATCACAGGGCCAAATAGAGAAACAGTAATTCATGTTCTTGGGACAATTTAGAGTAATCTATTAGCCTAGCATGCATGTTTTGGTCTGTGGGAGGAAACCAGAGTGCCCAGAGAAAACCCACACATGCATGGACAGAACATGCAAACTCTGGAATTTGATCTGGTAACGTCTAAAATTGGCAGTGTTGTCAATGTTACTGTAAATAATGCTCAAAACCTTCTTAGCCTGTCAGAATCCAGCTACCCTGTGGAAGACTCATTCAGACTACCTGTATCCCGGATATCATCCTTTCCACCATTACCTGACAGAATTATCATGTTTGAACACAGTTAACATCTTTAGACCGGTTAATATCATGTTTGTTGCTCAGCTAACAGCTCATGATGTTTGTTTACATACAGAGCTGGTTACTCCAACCTAGTCACTTCCAGATGGATTTTACTGCCAGGTATAAAACGTTAGTACTTAAAGCTGTACTCATGCGACCAAATCAGTCAGAATGTTAGTGCCAGGTCTAAACAGGAGCTAAGGATCAGTGAAAACACAATCTTTATGAGCTAGAAAAACCAAAACAAACCCAGTAAACGCATGACTGTACATGCTTCATTTACCACGAGGCAGACAGCCAGAAAAAAATATGCACACACACAAATATTCAGACAACACACTGAATAGTTTTTTTTTTTTTTCGAAAAAGTGGACACAATCCCCTTTCTGCTCATGTCAGGAGGCTAATGAAAAGTGCAACAAGACAGATATTTGGCTGTTYCACTCTAGTGAGCAAACATACAGATGGGACATAAAGCTGGACAAGAATCCACAAAACAACAAGGGGGAAAAAAACAGATGGAAATTGTTTTACAGGAAAATAATAGCAATGAAAATGCAAATTACCCAGTACAGAGGAGAATTTATTTTATTATCTGAAAGAAAATATTTTTGCTCATTGAGCCAGCACAGTATCATTTTCACATGTACTAATGAACGCTGTAATTTAATGCTGTGTGTAGTGAATATATATACATGTGTTAACGCTGTATGGCTCAGGGCTTACAAACATAAAATGGTGCCACAGTTAAACTCCAGAGACTACAATTATCTCATTTATTGCGAATGTATTTCAAAGCACTGCTACTGAAGCTAGAAAGAAAAAAAGAGGGAAGAGTTAATGTAAAGGCCGAACAGAATGGAAAGTCAAGTACTTTGTTAATAATTGAAGTCAAGGTGATGGCTTCGTTCAGCCTAGGGCGCTGTCAAACAAGAAAATCCCACTCTTCTTTTCTTACACTCTCACCATGTCATTGCCTCCATTTTTATCTTTTTTTCTTTTATAAACTCTGGAGAGTCAGAAACACAAATAATTTAAGAAGTGGAATGATTTAAAACACATTGATTTAGCTCCCTGCTGTCCTGCATACAGAAAAAAAACTGCTGCCTAAATCTGAGCAGAACGATTCAGAATCGTTCCTTTTGTTTTCATGGGTACCRTTTAAAAGGACAGTTTAAATCTTTTGAAAAAGGGTGTTGTGCAAAGGTTATGAACAATTAATAAATTGCCAGGTGGTAATAGCTCTTTGAACAACTTCAATTTCGAGAAATAGTGTTTAATTCTGACTGATGAGCCAACACTTGGCTCAAGTGGTTCACTGCCATTTTCAAACAATTCCAATCTCAACAATCCCACAATGGTTAAACGCTATTTTACAATCCTTTTTAAAGCAAATTATTTAACAATAAATGGATAATTATATAGTACAACCATAAATGTCAGCAACTAGCTGCAGCACTTAAACCATTAATCTGCCAAAAGGAAATATAACAACACTGAAAATATTTACAAACTTTGCAGAAAAAGTAAGGAAATTTGTGTTTGGTAGATTATTTCTTTGTTCTAACGATGCTTCTTAGCAATAAATCTTATACCAGCACTTGACTGGCAGCTTCTGGTTCCTTGGGGTTCCAGAAGCTCAAGACTAGTATCAAAAACAGCAGCAACTTAAACTGTTTGGCAACGCTTATACTCAGCTCTACTACTTATCCCACAAATGCATGTTCCTTACAAATGTGGCACAATTTAAAAGTGAGACTAACAGGCTTTCCAACGGTATAAGATTTATTGCCAAGAAGCATTGTTACAACAAACAAATAATCTACCAAACACAAATATCCTTACTTTTGGTGCCAAGTTTATATACAGTATTTAGATGTTTATATAGACCTGGGTTCCCTAAATGTTTTATGACTGGATCCCCCTTGCAAACTGTGATGGCCACATCTGCAGCCACACAGTTGGTAACCACATACACAGCAGTAGAAAGAGAAAAGTATTGTTTATATTTGTATTTGTTTGACAATAATGAAATGCATTAGTTCTAATTGTAACGCGCACATTTAGTTAACTTTTGTCATATGGTTTTTCTAATATTTGTTGTGTTTTCTGTTTGCCAGTGCTGTGGGTGAGTTCCTTGAATTGGGCTGAAACCATGGACTCTAGCTGGCACACTAATCCTAGATTGACTGATTGCGTGATACCATATAGTATGTAGCTCCACAATGGGCGGGAATGCTATGGAGTTGTTTTCTAATTCTATAATAAGTTATTTCCAGGGTTCCCACACCTTGGTCAAATCAAATTCAAGGAACTTTCAAGGATTTTCCAGTACCAATATTCTCAAATTAAAGAACCACGTGCAACAGCAATTACCTACTGCTACCGCAGGAAGTTATCAATAAACAGGTTTAATATCATGTAAATTCAATGAAAAACTGAACAACATAGAAGTTGTTGAGTCAGAAACAATGACATCAGTTTACTGTAATCCTGAGTTATCCACCGCAACAAATGTGTGTAATTTTTYAAAAGRTGATGAAAATCAGTTGTGTGAATAGAGAACTTCAATCCCCAAAAATCATTCAAAGACTTTTAAGGACAAGTGTAATTTTTGGCTGTTTTCACAAACTTTCCAGGGCCTTGAAATCATTTTTTCAAATTCACAAACTTTCAAGGATTTCAAGGACCCGTGGGAACCCTGTATTTTGCTTTTCTTATTTTGTTTGTTTTGTTAACTTTGGTTGTTTAGTTTAACTCTTAATTATGTGTTTAGTTAGATTGTTAGTTAAATTTGTGTGTCTTCTTTCCCTTTCCCCAAGTGTGTTAGTCTGGTCTGATCAGCCAGTAATTAAGTCCTCTTTTGTTTGTTGTATGGCAGATCAGTGTATTTTGTTTGAGTAGTTACTTTGAGGTAGTTAAGTCATGAAATTTGTCTTGAGTTTAGTTATCTTTATTTGACCCCTTTTAAGGGCCCTGTATTGTTGCTTAAAATATTTTGGCGAATAAAACCCATTTATTGTTGCAAATCACCAATGTGTCCTCGTGCTTAACTGGCTCGGTCCCTCATACAAACAATACTACAAAATATGAAAAGAAACAACTTTTAGAAAGTTTTTTTTCCCCACTTTCATTCACTATTCAAAATTTTGTTTCACATAATATATTAACGTGATTTAAAACACTTATTGTTGCATTTCTTTTGTCTTCCCTCCAGCTTTCTGAGGTTCACCTAGCAATCCCCGTCAACACCCACTTTGAAAAACATATGTGCATTTATAAAACAGCATTTGCAGAACTCATGTCTCAAAATTTTTAAATAGCAGCAATCTGCGTTGGTCTTGGCCCTACCTGAACTAGCTGTTMGCTCATCTGTTCAGTCAGATTTAAAATAGTTATAAAAGGTATTATATTCATTTATCCTAATGTTCTACAAAATCCAACTGAAAACATCTGAACCAATGCTTTACCCAGAGGTATTCAATTTAAAGTGTCCCTGARGGCCCTATCCATCATGCTTTTTGTTTTCCTGCTCCAACACACCTGATTCAACAACTGAATTACCTCTTCAAGTTCTGCAGAAGCCTGTTAATCATCCATTCATTCATTCAAATCAGGTGTGTTGGACAAGAGAAACCTCTAAAACATGCAGGATGATGGCCCTTGAGGACCAGAACTAAACAACCCCGCTTCAAACAGTCCGCTTCCACAAGCATGTGCACTAGTGGTATCCTAATAAAGCTTCTATGACTTTTCCTGTAAAAGCTCCACTTGTTTCCTCAAGACTCACATTTTACATCATATTTTCTATATTTCCAACTTGTTTTTCTGTCAGCATCTTGGAGCGTACAGACCCCCATCCACGTCTGAATGCTTTTAGTCCATCACTGGAGCTTGCCGATCCCGCCGCAGCATAGGTCAACAGCATATTTCTCTTACTTTGGATGAAAAAGTATTGGTCTGCCAAGAGGGTACATTACAAATCACTCACTTCCAAAGTTGCCCCCGCAGTTTGAGAAACAAACGTTTCAGAACACATTGACTTATGGAGGGACTCAGAGGAACCTGTGAACCAGTGTCAAAACATTACCATAATTTATCATAGGCGCACAGTATAAACATCACAAACCACTGTCAAATAACAGAACAAGAAAGAAATTTTCTAACAGTGCAGATTCATCAACAATTTAAAAGCCTAAAACTGCATCAATATCTTATTTACTACAGGTCCACTGCTGAGTGCATTTGTTCTGAGATGTTACTGTTGGCATTTTTGAAGTTTATTCTACATCAAAAACTAAATGTTGAACTCAGAGGTTTCTGCTCTCATGAATCACAGTAAAAGCTTTCAGAATTAAAAGACAAGCTAGCACCGATGCATAACACTTTTTGGGGTAACCATTGATGGTAGCTGTGATGTATAACATTGGCTGTGTCTCAATTCAGGGATTGCAGCGCATGTAGACTGCAACCCAAGGAGGCCACACCCTTCGCAGCCCGGGTAGGCTGCATAAAACAACGGTCTGGTCTTTAATGATGTATGAACATGCACCACCCCGTTACTGTTACATTTTATATCCAGGAYATCTGCAGGTTTGACTTTTTTTTAATGCCAACTTGAATGTAATTTAAGACCAAACTAAATATAGGTGATGGTTATTTTGCTGTATTACAACTATGCATTGCACATGTGTCACTCAATAAAACGTCGGGCTCTGGTTCAATTTATTGGTTGAAATCAGCATCAATTAGATCCCTACAGAATCCTGGGATCAGAATCATTGGCTACAAAAGGATACTCAGATGCAGCACAGTGACGTAACCAGGCTACAAATGCACACTACGGAGGACACAGGCAGATATAGCAATAAATACAGTACTTCGTTCTCTTATTGCCGCAGTTTAAAAAACTAAAATCTAAAGACATTTGTGTAGYTTTGCCTTTTCTTTTGTAGCTTTAAGATGCCTGTGCTATTTAACTTGTTCAAAAGGTGTAGAATGTGGCAACACTTTAGTATCAATGTACAGTTAGTCCAAACTGACCAACGTACAAAAGATTCAACTCTTAAGAAAATGCCTTTTTGACTGAACCAGCCTGAATTGTCAGACGTTAGCTGACCCCGCTGCCTCACCAAACTGTGATCTTTATTTAGGATTTTGAAGAGTTTTAAAGATGAAGARCTCTGACGCTCTTAACTTTTCAAGTTGCCCAGCTTACAAGATGGACAGAGGGTATTTCCAATAGCTGAAAAGAAAAAGAGCTCTTGACTTAACATCCAGCTGACTGCCTTGGAAAGTATTATTTGCCGCAAAAAAATGGCTTACAGCAAACTGTCAAGGTTTTTCTGCAAAAATCAGTGAAAAAGTGTCAAATTCATCAAGTAATCTAAAACTATTAATGAAGCTGCCATTGTTGCAATCATTTCAGCACAAAATATCTGTGAAGGGCAATGTTTGGGTTGTATTTTTCAGTTCATTCAGTTTTCTCTATTCAATGAACAATAATGTCACAGGATTTGCTGTAGAACTGCTAAACAGGGTCTTACACTTCTGGCTAACCAATTTTACAAATCTTCATATCTGCAGGTTTGTCCTCTCCTTTCTCCTCTCACTCTGGTTGGAATTCCGACCAAAGCATTCCAGTTCCACTCTATTTAGACCCCACTTTAAAAGCATGGTACTTGTCCTTTAGGCAATCATTTGAATAAAATGTTGGTCAATTTTACCCGGCTTTGCGGGTCGCGTCTATGGTCCCCCCACACTCACTTTGAAACATTCCACGGGAGAGATCCATGCATGATCACAACTGCACACAAACAGGCGTTTACATCCTGGGTTTTCTATTCGGGCACTGACGAAGGATATGTGCATATATGTATGTATGTGTGCATGTATGTATATGGGCATGTATATGTATGGGTATGTATGTGTGTATGTATGTATTTGTATGTAAGTATGTATATGAAAGTGTTTGGATATGTAGGTAGGGGTACGGTTGTGTATATATTTGTATAGGTAAATGGGTATGGTTTTCAGCAAGGCTTAAGTCATTTTAATTACATAGTTATGCATTTTTGTTGCTGTGGTTTTGCTATCTTTGTTTTGTAGGTGTGGAGCCGAGAAGTCCGGTGTGCTGTCTTGTGTTTTCTCAACATATAATTTACATATCTTCTAATCTCTTTTTCACTCTCTCAATGCATTTCACTTTTTTCTTTTTTCTTCTTTTTCTCCTATTATTATAAAAAAAAGCATAATAATGGTGTGGAGAGGATGGCTAAAGGGGGAGAAGGGAGGCCATCAAAAAAAAAAAAAACTAGTCTGCAACAACACCAAATTTGACATTAATGTTTGTAAAAAAATAACTGAGTTATTTCCATTTTTTGTGTTGTTCTGGCCAGCAGCTGTAGCTGTCACACAAATATGTTTACATGGAGATAAGTATTCGGATTAAACGGCCATTCGGAATAAAATGCATTATGTAAAAATCCCATTCAGATTATTCTGATCCGATTCAGCTCGATCCGAATGAATTTGTAATCCGATTGGGAGGGGTKGTTTATGCTGATTGATAATCCGAACGGTGTGCATGTAAACACTTAATCTGATCATTTGTTGTTCTGATGGTGGAAAACTGACCTGACTGTGTAATGATGGGGTTTGCGAGTTTCACTGATTGCTCAGACACCAGAGACGTTTTAAGGATTTTATTAAAACTGGAGCAGCAGCATCGGGACCGACACGTCACCGGGACACGGAGGTCTAAACAAGAAATGATCAGGTTAGTGACTAACAAAGTCAGTGACAGAGCTTTGGAGCAGAAAATAGTCACTAACCTTTTTAGTGGCAGAGTTTTGGAAGCTGAAACCTTGAAAGACTGAGAGTCTCAGGTGATGATGGTTCCTGGCACTTCCGTGTTTAGCACTGCGGCGTGGTACGCAGGCTTGAGGAGAATCCGTGAGGCAGGCG
>NW_013952456.1:2214430-2232447 GCF_001266775.1 Austrofundulus limnaeus
AAAAAAATTTTTTTATGCCATTAACAAGTTTTTCTAAATGATCAATCCTACTTAAAATACACAGCTACCAATAAATGTGACAAGATTGCTGATCGACTAGTGGGGAAAAAAAAC
This sequence comes from Austrofundulus limnaeus, assembly GCF_001266775.1. Taxonomy (NCBI): domain Eukaryota; kingdom Metazoa; phylum Chordata; class Actinopteri; order Cyprinodontiformes; family Rivulidae; genus Austrofundulus; species Austrofundulus limnaeus. The sequence goes on from NW_013952456.1 coordinate 2,214,545, forward strand.
ACAAGGACTGAAAAAGTTGAATCTCTATTGTAAGCTTCAGGCTGCTTCATTCAAGGACTAAAGATCCCTAAACTCATTTGGAACAATGGGCAAAAATTCTGTTGACTAGATTATCATAGATTCTCTTCATGAAGCAATAAAACCTCCAACAAATACAATCGAACAATTTATCTTCCACTTCTATCTGCTCCTTCACTAACCGTTTCACCTTCACAATGACTTTCACCTATCTGCCACTCCCGCTCCGAACAAGTATCGCTTTATCAGTTACTGCTTTATTATGGCAAGAGAGAACAGGCGGGTTTGAAGTTAATGCGGGGAGGTGGGGGCTCTGGTGAAAAGGACTGTGTTTAAAAAAAAGAGACTAAAAATTGACAGCAGCATCTGAGCGGCACCAACTGATATTGTGCCAATTAGAGAAGGAAAGAAGTAGGTGGAGTAGGAGAGACATGGAGAGGTAAAGAGTAACAATAGGGAAAGAGATGAAATGATGCACCGAGTTCCAGGAAGAATACAGGTGGCATGCTAGCAGGCAAAGTTTGCAAATATGAGTGAATCAACACAGAAACTGATCATATAGAAACAAGAGAAAAAAGTTAAAGACGACACATCCTGCGTTTAAGTCCTTTTTCACATTTAAACCATTCAGTTGGGGCATAATATAATGTGGAACTGCAATGATTTGGTCTGAATTCCCCCTTATTTGAACTCCACAAGCCCCGCCCCTTTTCTGAGGTCTCAGATCAACTCGTTTTGAGGCTGCCTCTTGAAATTCAAACGAAGCGCTTCACTCCCCAGCTTCCACACCAGTTCATTCCAGTTTGATAGAGGGGTTTATGACTATATGGCAGTGCAGAAATATTTATTTACTAATTATTAAAAGATGTCAAAAAGGGGAGGACTTGTCCATCCARCCTTAYATGTTGGAGCCAGAGTCTGACCCAAATTAAAGAAAATAACCGTTCAAGTGACCCAAGTTCAGAATAAATTCAACTTTTCCGCACTCCTAGAAACTGCAAGTACACAACAAAATGCATTTAACACCTACAAATGTGGATTTTGCATCTTTAAAATGTTTTTAGTTTCTTAAATTTAATGTTTCAACAATTTTGCTCATCATATTCTGTTCTGGCTGCAGATGCTTTTGTGAAAAAAGTGGAGGGGGAAAAAGCCCATCTCTGGTGTAAGGTATTGTTTGAAATTAAATGACCAAATAATATGAAGAAAACCGATTTAAGTCTAAGTTAAATGTGTATTTTCAGATCTAAAGACTCCATTTCACTCCGAGTCTCTCTGTGGCTTCAGAGTCTACATAAAATGGCCATGTTCTGACATGTCCTTACACTATTTATATAAAACCTGGTCACACCCCTGGGGGTGGTCCCTGTTACGTCAAAATTGGAATACAGGAAATGTATATATTATGCTGAAGCACATGTTAAAAAGACTTGTTGATTCTCAAACAGTTTCCAGTGAATGACAACCATTTGCAAAATATAAGAAAAAAATAGTTAATCACAAAAGACCTTTCAATTCCTTCTCTTCACACAAATTTATCTATGGATTCAAATCGCTTGTGTCCTTCAGGATCAGGTGCAATGTCGCATTAGCAGATAAAGAGTTGTCTGAACCAAATAACTTCAAATTAAAGCCACTCTGAGACAGTCTGTAACATGTCTCCATAGCAGATATGTTTACAATAAATCTCAATTAAGATATTGATCTTTTACTTAATTTTAGATAAAGAATAAAATGAGCGGGTCTTGGACAGATACCGTGAGGTTAATCAGAATTAATATCCCCATCCCTTTATAGTAATTAATTTATCACATGGTTGTAATGAAAGAGGATCCTCTAAAGCCTGAAAAGAGAAAAGATATATGGTGCCAGAGGGCTGGAACAGAAAGTGACTTTGTATGCATCACACGGAGCAGACTAAATGAAACCAGTCATGGAAATGGGTAAGAAGCTGAACTCTTCAAAACACAGTCACCTGTTTATGCTCGCACATTACAAAACACACACAGCACCAAAACAAACGCTTTGAAAGCCAGTGAATTATTAACCTAATTATATTAGTGAAGAGGAATCCTTGACACTTTTCTTTCCTTCTTTCAGGAGAAGATCTAAGAAAAACAAAGTCTAAAGCCGTGTGCTTTACTGTCGGGTTTCTTCTAGTGAATGTAATTACTCACTTTCACACAGCATGCAGAGGGTTATCTTGTGTGAAAAGAACACTGCTTCTGTTTTCCCCCATCTCCACCGAGGATGCATGCATTACTAAAGACACCCACACAAACCGATCGTCTCTACACCCTGACAGGTCAGATTCACTCATCCAGCATCATTTGTTCAACTCAATCTACTTCTTTCAAGACCACCAATAGATTGGAGATAAAAACCTGTTCCTAAAACTGACAGGAAGCAACAAGAAAAATATGACAAGATTCATATAATGCATGATTAAGGTCGGTGAACATGATTTTTTCATCACTGCAAAAATCCAACATCACCTCGCTTTTCAGAGGATTCAAAAGATTTTTTTTGTATACCTGACCTTTTCGATTTGATTACCAAAGGGATCAAAATGTCAACCTGGCAATACAACTGGCTACTGCAGACCAAAAATGGTGCCTTGAACCCAATAACTTTGACTGGAAAACCAGAGCCTGAGGTGGAAATATAGCTGGAAACATTTTATGATTTGCCTCTGACTTTCCATGTTTGTTAATGTGTTTCTTGCTCTCGCGGTACTGCAGTTTGACATCACGTGAAAACCTATTCACAGGAGGGATGGGTGCGGTGATTCTTGGGACGTTAATGTGGCTTTCCAAACAGACTTATAAACCTAGAATTATCCAGCCCATTATCAGACCCATAGAAGTCTCTCAGATGAGATGTAAAATGTCTTCAAAAAAAAAAAGTCATTTTGCATTTTAAACTTATATTTGCTATGTTCAAATCAAACATGTTCTGATATGTTCTTTACTGAATCTGTTGAAAACCTCTGCTGCCTCAAGTTGTCGTGACTGTTGATGGAAAGCAGTTCATCCCTTATGGACGTCGAGGTTTCCAAGTTCTGTCCAATGATTTTCCCAGCCTCATTAAAATGTTTGTTGAGCCTACGAGCATCTCTGGCCCTGTCGCTGCCCCCCTAGCGGACCACAGCGGTGTAATGTGGTGCTCACCACCACAGAATGATAAAAATCTCCATCCCATCACACAGGGTAAAGGATCTGAGCTAACTCAGAAAGTCTGCTCTACTTTCATGTCATATCTAAAGTTTTTTTTTTTTTTTTTTTTTGCTGTTAGAAAAAAGCCTACCAGCATACTGGTCTTATCAGGAGTTATCAGGGGAGGCAGGAGGCTTGCAAAATTGTCTGCAGTGCTGAAGGCCCTGACTGAAGCTTGTGGCAGAGACAGGAGGGGACAACGAGTGGTGAGATTTAATTTTTTTAAGATTATCAATATGCACTGAGATGCCCTTTTATTTGTTTACATGGCGCGATCCTGCCACCTCAGTCTTTCCGTTTTAGAAGACTCAAAGTTACCTTTTCTCCAGTTATTCCTTCTGACAATCACTTTACCACAGAGAAAACTTGCAGTGGTATTTCATGCATAATGGACTGTTTGGATCTGACAGACTTGACATGTAGGAGCTATAAAATTACAAGCTATATGGTGTAACGAGAGAAATAAGAGCTGTCAATTTGTATTTTTGCTTCAAACGCCCATCCTTGCTCAGGATATGGTACAAATATGACTACCACAGAAAATTAGAGTATATTCTAACCACAAAACCAAAATTTCCGGAATTTTAATCCTGACCCTGGTCACATTCCTCATTAAAATGCATTTTTGTGATGTTCTTGGAGCAAGCCAACTTGTGATTGAATTACACAGGGAGCATGTTAAAACCAGGTGTGGACAAGGCCTGAGGTTTTGTGACATTTTCAGGTTTGATAGACTTTATTGCCCGTGGCTGTATGTGACCAATGCTGGTCCAAAGCTCATCTGGCAACTCACAGCTGTTGCACAAGAACCTGAAACCACATTACAACCTCTTTATTTCAATTTTCCTCCTATCTTTTCAATTCCGCCTTCATTTTCTGCCTCTCTACAGGTTCTGTTTCTTTTCCATCTCACATAACTATCATCCGTCTCCCACTWTGTGTTTCCCTGAGGCATCCCTTGGCTTCATTTATCCTTTCTTAAAATATTTAAACTCCTTGCTTTTCTTTGAGTTTTTTTCCTTCTTTCCATCTTTTTAGTGTTTGTCCTTTTAGCACTTTAGAACAACAGCTGTGCAATTCCACTGCAAGGCACAAAGTACATTTGCAGGTGTACCTCCTTCAAGCAATATCTGCTTTGACACCAGGCATGTTCACGGAGAAGCACATGCGCCGGCGCTCTAATTTCAGTTCCTTGTTGCCTTTCATCAAAAGGCTCGACTACGTCGGCTCTCCAATCCTCTCAGTCTGCACGCATCAGAAGGAGGCTTAATGACCTAAATGAGCAGCCAAGGATCTCTTCCACTTCCCATCTTTTTCCACACTTTCTCTGAATTTTCAATCAATTATTTCCGCCATTCTGCCGTGTCGTCACTCCGCCTCCGAGCATGCAAACTTTCCAATTTGTATTTTGTTCGTCCTTCCTACTTTAGCTGCCTGTATTTATCCTCTCCCACTGCACGACACCTGAATTTTCTTTCACTCAAATCCTCTTTTCCTTTCGAAAAAGTCAGTTCCTATGTTTCTCACCTCCTCCCATCAGTTATTCCTACAACACATCCTCCTCTAATTCCATTTACTCCAGTGCTTCTTTTCATTCTCTACATCAATAAAAACTACAAAAAAAGGTCGAGATGTCCGATTCAATACAGGAAACAAAAAGGGAAACGCATCAAGAGATTTACACCACAAACAGTGAAAAACACTTGAGCCCAGACGCCTGCTGCCCATCCACACACAGCCTCATGTAGTATTAAACGTCAGTAAAGCCATTAGAGTCTGTGGCAACCAGATGTCTATGACAGGACTACAAGCTGTTTGGGGCTTTGGAGGACAGGTTGGGTGGACACACAAGCACAGGATCTGATTTACAAGCTGTTCAGACATCCAGCCCCGTCAGACGGAGGTTGATTCAACGAGAAAGATGGCYGCTAACAAGACGTCTTGATACGGGTGGCTGGATACAAACAAATCCTGCTCGTTAGACAAAACTGTACAACTATCTGTGATCCACATATCTGGTTCAGATGAAAGCTAATCATGTCTTTAGGTGTGTAAACAAAGTAAACAATAAAGAAACTAAGGAGTTGTTTTATCGTATAAAAAGCCTCGATGAAGCTGTTGAATTGCTTGTCTTTAGGTTTTCAAGTAGATCAAAAGAGTATATATACTGATGCTTCCCTTTGATGTTTATTACCCATTCGTTGGGTTTTTTAACTCGGTAACAAAAATAAACTACATAAATGCATATTTTATCATAATACATAAAGGCTAGATGCTCTCCTTTCACCTAATCCTATTACTTTCTAGAGCTACCACTGTGATTTGAACTTTATGATGCAAAGAGAAACCAAAGGGTCAGGACTTTAGCTGATCACAGGGTTCCCACACTTTGGTCAACATCAAAGTCAAGAACTTTTCAAAGACTTTCCACTACCAATTTCCTCATGTTCAAGTCCCACGCTCAACGGCAATTACCTATTGCTACCGCAGAACATTACCAATAAACAGGTAAATTCAATGAAAAACTGAACAGCACAGAAGTTGATGAGTCAGAATCAATGAAAAGAAAGTGGATTAAATGAATACCCTACATTCATATCTACATGCATCTTCTTACTGGTTGCATTTATTGGACTCTCATGGAGCCTTGCATTTTATCAAGGGTCTTAGAGCCCTTAYCCACCACTGTCATCCGTATTCCAGCATTGGATGGATTGCCTTATTCACCTGCAGATTTATTCATTGGCATAATCTTATTTATAAAACAATCTTGGATTTACTTCCCTCTTACCCTCCTGTCCTATTTCATAAAAAAAACACAGGTCAGTTTCTGTGCTCAGATTAGTTCATTTTTGTAACTGTACCTAAGGTTCGCACTGATTACAGTAAAATATCCTACTTTGCTGCTCCCTCAGACTGGAATCTACTGCAGAAAGACTTAAAGTTGAAGGAGTTGGTCTCAATGTTTTTTGAAGCCATTTTTAAACAGTTTTGTACTTGACACATTAGTAAATATTTTGATTTTGCACACCATTTAGTCCCATCTTACCTTGTATGGGTGTTTGTTTTTCTTTTATTTATTTGATTATGTATTTGATTGTAGTTTTGAATTTGGTAATGTCTGTGTGCCGCTCTTCGATAGCTCTCTTGAAACAGATTTTAAATTTTCAATGAGATCTGCTTGGTTAAATAAAGGTTTATACGATAAAATAAAAAGTACCAGAGTTGTTTTCCTGTCCACACAGATAAATTTATAGCTTTCCAATTTCAAAGCATTACGTCACTCAGTTATTGACACTGATTTCTTATTAATCTAGATCCAAATCTAAAAATAAACTGATCCATTCTGATTCAATTCAAACATGTTGAACGTAAATAATTCCATCTTCATGAGGCAACTTCGCTCAAGCAGTCATTATCAATCTTCTGATATGATTCTCCATTTATCTCACACAGACAAAAAAAACAGGAAAATGGACACCAACATGTGGTCAATCAAAAATTGATCTGCCAGGTTTGACCTCTGGAACTGCTTTCCTGGTTTTATTTCACCAAACAAGCCAAGGTAATAACAGTGTGATATAATTAGAAGTGAAAGGGATGAAGGGATAGTAAACCGAAAGACGAGTATGTTGGTTTTTCTTAATTTTCACATGGAAAAAAACCTAAACAGCATCCATTTTCCACTTAGAGAGAATTATTAATTTATCAAATTTTAGATTAAATTTATTTTGCACACAGCAATACAAACTGACAACCTGACAGAACAAACATCCAGTTTATATTCAGAAAAACTCCTCACTGTCGACCTCTACAACCCCAGTTTGTTCCCCTCCTCAAATGTTTTTCCTTTTACCTGAAACCCTCCAACTGGCCAAAAAACACTGATGTAACATGAACTTCTGACCGAGTCTGGAGTATGTTCAGCACTTGGTGGAGAACAGCTGCAAAAGGTACAAAAGTAATTTCCAACAAGAAACATTTCCATTAATGCCACTGAACAGATTCTCCAAGTACCTAAATGGATTCTGAAAGAACTCAGAGACAACTGAACAAATAATTGTAAGCACGTATTTCTGCACTCGAGGCTCAATGTGCTTTAGATTCAAATAATGGTAAATTTCCAATCAAATCCCAAGAGTTTAATTCTTTGAATCGTAAAGATTTAAAACATGTTTTATCAAAACAGATGAGTGGGATGAGAAATAAATTAACCTCTGAGATATTCAGGCCAACTGCTCCAATATTTGTTATTATAAAAAGGAAATTTTCCACAAGGGTAAATTTCATTGAGCATATTTTACTTCTGTTTTTATGCAAATTGGTCACTTTAGTCCATTTGTTTCCTAATCCTTTTGCAGCCTCATGAGGATAGAAGATCTTTTTCTCGTGTTGTAGAAAATTACAGTATAATTTTAAACAAAGCGTTGGAAGTCATATTGTTCCTTATTATCTTAACGAAGCATTTCRCTTTCAGACTGCACGTTTACTTGAGGTTCCTAGAGTTTCTAGGAGGAGAATGTGAGGCAGAATGTAGAAACATCTTCCAGTTTCTGTCTGTAAGGCTGACACTTGTCTACTTTTAAGACTAGACTTAAGATTATCCTATAGTTAGGGTTGTCTTGGGTTTCCAAAGTTTTCCTTAAGTTCTGCTGCTATAGGCTTAGACTGCTGGAGGACAAACTGACCACATTTCCTTACTCTGCTGCTGTTATTTCTATCTCTTTGTATTTGTAATTATTTCTATCAATGTGTTTTTCTTTCCGTTCTTATAGAAACTGCTGGAGTTATGTTAAAATAGAGTTGTTTCTTTCCACTGTCACCAATGTGCTGCTCAGGTTGGAAGATGAGGAAGTGAAAAAGCACAATCTGCTGGCTTCGTTAGATCATTTTTGCTCACTGGCATTTTATAATGTATGGTAACATTTGGTAGCCAATTTGCAAAATCATTATTTTTAATTTACTTTCTGTTGCTTAATTTAAAAAAAATTTTACAGTCTTGCTTTTACAAACCAGACTTTTTTTAATCCATCACATCATAATTTACCCTTTCTTCCAACCTTTTTCCCCTCCTCTTGTGTAACCTTACCACATACAGAGTTCAACTGTTTCCTTGTCAAGCCCAGCCAAACTGGCAAGGACTTGAARGTCTCAAAGGCATTAAAAATACATGACAGACAGAAAAACAGAGCCAAGTTGAGGGAGAAAAGGAAAGGTGTAAGGGGAATTGACAAAGAAGAGAGGCGGAGAGCAAGTTAACCCAACAAAAACAGCAGGAGCTCAAGYAGGAAAACTTTGCAAAAAACTGGGGCAAGGACATAAAAAACAGGTTGAAAAACAAGAAGCTGTGGAAAAATTTAAGTAGCACAAGTTCAAGAAGGTTAAATGTTAAAACGGAGACAGAACAAGCAAAGGTCAAGTTAAGACTAGAGCAAGACAGGTGCAACTTGAAACAGATTTATCCTCTTTAGAGGGAAAAAACTTAAATTTGATTAACCATCCGCTTCATTAAAGCAGCACAGCCACAGCATGATGGAACAAGTGAGGAAAATAGAGCAGGAGCAAAGTTCAAGCAGACGACTACTCCTGTCTTGCATTAATGAGGATTAATCCGAGATTCTGGTAAGTAGTAAAGAAATAACTTTGAAAGAGCCAGACTGCAGGTTAAGGAAACTGTGGGGTGAATCAGGCAGAAGGTTGGTGAAAGTTTTCAGTTAATTTATTTGTACAGCGCCAATTTACTGTAAAAGCTATATTTTATAGTGTAAAAACAGGTAATTCCATCATTATTTAATTTGGAAACACTGAAAATTTGTATCCTGAGTGACCTTCCAGAATAATCCTTTAATAAATCTGTGAAAGTAATWTTCCTGTTTCATCAAACTCTTGAAACTTCAACCATCTGTGTGTCAAATTCAAGGCCTGTGAGCAACATATGTCCTGCTAAATAAAAACCCTGATTTTATAGCAACTGCAAACTTTAAATTTATGTTTCAGTGCAACAAAATAAACATAYTTAAAAAGGTTAAACAATATTTGTCTGGTCCCTGAGCTGCTGGCTTGAGATTAACTGTGGCCCCTTAAGAAATTTACTTGAATTTAGTCAAAATAGACTGATTTAGGATTTATACACACCAGGTTTGGTCRGGACCAAAATCAGACAATTTTTTTTGTTTTGTTTTGTATGGTTTACGTTCACATTGATCAATTAACATCATTAATTAATAAACAAAGCCACGTGAGTGATGCTCATTGTTCCTATTGGACTGAAATGACGGCACAGACTCTGAAAGAAAGATAGTGCTGTTTATACAACTGTAATACCATTTATAATCTCCAGAGCAGTTCATTCAACGGTGGTTTCAAGATGAAATATGTCTAATTTTGCGACATGTTGGCCAACATGTGCTGCAACCCAAAGACTACAAGACACCCAGCATCCTCTGAGCCACAAGGGCTGATCGATTGATTGGAGTGGTAGCATTAGCAACACTGAAGGGCTAATTGTTACTATGATGCTTAGAAATGGTGGTTCGAAGTCCAAAAAAATGCACAGTCGTACACTTGGTACTTTTCAGTGTTTATAACAGGACGTGTTAAGAAGCTATTTCTATGCAGGAAATACCATGTAGAGCTCAGTTATTGTTTGTTAGCAGTGCTCAGTCGTAGCAACGAGAAGAAGAAAGTGATGTTTAGTTGATGTTATTTACAGCTGGTCCTTTGAGGACCTCCATGGAGGTATATATATATATAACAACTGGAGAGCTCCAGTTGTCACAAAACCACAAAACCACGTGATCGGCTGATGACGCTAATGGCTAAACGGTCAAGAGTCTGGATTTCCCATTACTGTACATGTTGACGACAGAGCAGAAAAAAAAGGACTGACGATGTATAAATCATTAAAACTATTCATAATATTAACCCAATTATTATTAATATTTTACAGTTTATATAATCTATTTAATGTTTTAAATAATGCCAGAAAAGCTGTTWGTGTTATGGATTTATTAACAGAAGATAAACAGGAAAACGTCTCATTTTACAACACAAGTCAGCAGATTTGATCTTATTTAGCTCAATGTGATCTGAGCAGAACATAATGTGACAGTTTAAAATTAAAATCATCTTATAAAGTCGATGTAATCACTGTTGTTTATTGAACTGGTTGGCAGATATTAGATTGTGTAGCACTATGCTGAATCATGCTACAATTTAAAACAAACTATTAAATATTACAGCTGTTTTGTCTGATTAATATTTAGACCTACAGAGTGTAAAATAATATTATAAATGTGAGTATTTTTAGGTTTCTGTTAGAGGAACCTGACCTGTTGAGAAGATGGTTAGCTAATAGAGACAAGTTTCATCCTATAACCAGAGAACAATTTCTAACTGTTGACTGGTAAATATTTATTATTATTTATGACAGAAGAAATAATAAATATATTTTATTACTAGCTGAAGTCATAATTTTTCAAAAAGCTAAAAAGTCTAAGTTACAGGCTGACTTCAGGTCTGGTTTAGATCATTGTTACTTATAAATTATATATTTTTCTGGTATATATCTGCTGTTTTACATGATTGTTGAATGAAATTAACAGTTATTAATTTATTGTAGAAACATGACAGATAATCAGTGAAACAGGTCTGGTTCAGCTGCTGTTTATCAGTTTTTATGGAGGCTGTGAGCTGTTGCCCTGTTTGGTCTCGGTTTCTGCTCCTCCATGCTGTCATAGACACTACCAGTGGACAGGGCGGGCGGGGCTCAGTCTAGTCTCCTAATTTAAGTCTATGAGGACCACCATGTGGCCCCTGGTGAAAATAAGTGACTCCCCTGATCTACATTAGAGCAGCTTAAAGAGTGGCGACTTCTCGTTCAAAAGTTTATTCCGATTACTGTTCAATAAAAGAGAAGATTTTGTGAAGTATAAGTCCAGAAATCCTAGTAATTCCAACAGCTTCATATCTTCTACAGTAWATGTGACATTTTCCTCTGCTTTTGCCGGGATCCGGAAGGCAGCACTTTATCCGTCTTAATCCTTTCATAACTCATGACGTATCTTTCCTCACCTTTACCAAAGCTCAAGCAGACTGTTTACCTTCTACCTCCTTTATTTTATACCTTTTCTTTTTTACTCCATTCTAAAAGCAAGTCCTGCTCATCCTGAMCTTTGCTTCCCTGCTTTTGACTTCCGTTTTATTTACTGTAAACATTTTTCCATTCATTTTAACCTTATCTTTCAWTTTCCTTTACATGTCATAGGTGTTTTGAAACAGCTCCAACATGTTTTATAAATGCCTACATCACTGTTGATTTCACTCTGAAAGATCATTAGTTTTAGATGAATAGTTGCACAAAGTTCATTAAAATCTGTCTGGTGCTTTTAGAGATTTTGGTAACGGACCAATAGGGTTGTCAAGTTAATACATAAAATCTTGAAGAGCATGTGCAATGGTGMGTTTTTWAGAGAATGTGCTGTRAAAGACTCTCAGCTACTACCACATCRAGTTTTAGATGAAAATCTAAAAAGTTAAAACATTTGCGTTTTCTAGGTTTAGTTGGCTGTGGCAGCCATCTTGAATTGGCTCGACTTTAAACGTTAATCAGTTCTCAACTTTCTAAAAGGTGTGCAAAATTAACATTTAAACTTCATGTTATGTCATTCCCTCATCAAAAACATACCCAGAGTGTTGTTTTGACTCATTCAAGTTTGTTTGAGAAATCCCTGAATCTCCTGTAACCATTCGGAGCTGCCTAAACACTTGTTGGTACAAAGCACCGCCTACTTACACAAAGCTCCTCCCTGGAGCTCAGTCTGCACCCCTCCGTCACACAGTTCCATCTGACTGTCTGAAACTGTAGGAAGTTCCTAAATAGATATGATGCAAAGTCAAATTTATTTTTGATAAATACAGCATTTTCATAACACTTGAAGGTTGCAGTTATGATTTTTGGTATAGAGTTAACTGTCTGAAAATAACATAACATCTACCCCCCCCCCCCCCTTTAAAATATGGTAGCAGGTTCTTTTGGCAGAGGGTGATAACTTAAGACAACTTTCAAAGACAACTGAAGGGATGTCCCTCTAGTTACATGGACATTGCTTCCTCTCAGTATTCCTGTCACTCACCGCGTCAGATTTACTTCCCTACATTTTATTAAAATTAAATCTGACTTGTGGTTCAGTTTGTTAAAAAAAACTGCAGGTGTTTTGGTCGTAAACCACCTGAGTTTACCAACTAACATTTGCCTACTTGAGGTGCAAGGCATTACTAGATCATTCCAGAAAAGCTCATTTCCACAAATATTTCCCTCAATGCTTCTACTTTTATATCAGCTTTTCTTAAAAAATAAAAAAAAATAAAAAATATTTTTCCATCCCTGTTCCAATCTGTCTCACATCCGTCCTTGTTAAATAGTTTAAAGAAGCTAAAGCAGAGGGGTCTTGCTGGTAAACAAGTAGCAATTTACATTGGCTTGTACACAAACGTTCACATTACTATTACATGCATGCATTCTTCCACTCCAAAAATTAATTTTCAGTCTTGTCTCATTTTGCTTATGACCCACTCCCCGTCACTCTTTCCGTCTCACACGTTCTCTCAAAGGAACAGTGAATTAATGAGCTACGGTTTTTATCAGTGAAACTAATGAATTAGCCTATGATGGATAATGGGAAACTGGATGTGGGTAATGTGATGCACAAGTGTGTGTTTGTGATTGGACAGGCCTGTGTGTATGTGTGTAGGCACTTTGTGTCAGTGTGAGAACATGTCTCTATTGTGTGTACATGTCTATTTTCTAATAGGGACACAATCCTTTTGATCAATTCAGCCGTCGACAAGCACTGCAGTAAAATCATACTTCACACATCTTCCTCATATTTCTCTCCTTTTTATTGAATGTTTGATTTCTTTAATTAAAATGGTACTCAGAGTGAAACTGTGGACACACATTTCTCATTTGTGTTTTATTTATTTTATATTGGGTTTTTTTTTGTTTGTTTTTATTTCAGACTCAAGCCAGGTCAGACCTACTAGAAACTAAACGAAGGAATGCAGCATTTTCTTTCCCAACATTTTGAATATTTAAACAAAGACATCACCAAGTCTGTTAGTGCTCAGAGAAGATGTTGGAGAAGACTCTCAGCTACTACCACATTAAATTTTAGCTTTGTATTTGAAAAACTGCCTGAGTTATAACCATTTTGTGTGTGTGTGTGTTTGACAAGGTTAGTTATCTGTGGCAGCTTTGAACCAAGTTGACTCCAAAGTTTATTTAGTTGTAGATAAAAAGTGATTACTTTCAGAATTTTAATCAATCCTGTCAAATGGTTCATGAGATTCTGGTTGGCAATGTCCAGCAAAAATAAGAAAAGTAATAAATAAATAAACGTTAACAGTGAATGCTCTGTACAGCTGTGGGGTAAACAGACTGACGCAGGTGTTTCTGCTAAATGCCTCAAAAAGCAGCAACACTCAAATGGAAACATTTGCTTCAAACAGGATGGATTTTTGATAAAACACATTTATCTCAACTTTTCAACAAAGAAGAAAATACCATGAGGAAAATCAGATCAGAAAATGAGTTTAAGAGTGATTATTAAAGCTTTACTCAGCTTATTCTGTCCAATTGTTTATTATCTAGAAACAATAACAATTAAGTATAAATTCAGTGATTTTCCTCCATTTAGCTGCAACAGTTTCTCCGTTTTGCAAACTATTTTCATTTATTCCTCAGTTTCCTTCCATCTATTAGCAACAATATCAGAAATCATTGGTGAATTGACATTTTTCACAACTTGTCCTCATTGCCCTCGTCTTCCTGGATCATGTTCAATTATTTATTCCACTCTATCCCTCCTCCATCTCCTGGAGATGACATTAGTAGCGGTCGTTGCCGTGGGTATTGCTTTGAATTTCTGAACGTTGATTTTTAGCGAGCGCTTTCAGTTTAAAAGCATGTTTTATATCAACCGACCGGCCAGACCTGAATAAATAGTCTCTCTCTGGCACCCCAGAGCCCTGACTCATTAAATCATAACACTCGTGTTGTGTGGGGACCCAAACTAAACAGAAAAGGCTCTTCTAGCCTGGGAGCCTGCTTCTTTAAAACATGCAACAGCTCTTAGACGCGCCCCCAGTCGGTCTGAACGTTCACTCGCACCAAACGCCGACAGCTGTCGCACAGACACTCGCTGCTGGGATCCAAAGTATTTTTATGTCTGTCCACCTGGGTTGAAGCTGAATAAAAATACACCAGAACCGACGTCAAATTAGAGCTCTGAGTCACTTCTGCTTCCTAAAGCTCCTTATTCAGACCAATAACATTCTCTAGTCTTAAAGCAAACTAAGTTACTGCTAAACCACACAAAATGGGCAGATCTGAATGTTGTTAGACCCCAACAATWGCAAACTCACCTTTATGTTGGATTTACTTCACAAAAATCATGATACAAGACTGTTCGGCTCTTCTACTCATCATTTACACCCTAAATATTTAACATGGTTGAAAACTGTCATGTTACTAAGTAACATTTTTAAACAAATAACTGTGTTAAAGTGGACATATCTTGTTTTTAAATCCTGCATTATCACATTTAAATCATTCAGCTGGGATCTATGGGGTTGTGACACCACAGCTGTGTATCCAATCAAGTTACCTTTTATTTGATATGCAGCTTGATTATAGTGTATTTCACCTTCAGTAACTAAATACTAGTTTAAAAAAATATGACAGCTGTAGTTAAAAATTCAGACTGATAGCTTTACATAGAGATTAGGCTCATGAATTTACTCCAAAGGGTTCAAGAGCAATAATTTTATTTGGGTTAGGCCAGCAGGTTAACAGGTTAAGGGCTAAAAAAGTGGATTTTGCATGAATTAACCTCTTTTAAATGGAAAAATACCTTGCACAAAATTGCTGTGAACTAACCTGACCTGATTCATTTAACCAAATCAGACGATGCAATGTCTCCTTGTTTTGTTTTACTTATAGAGCAAGCTTGTGGAGCCACACCTAAAGAGCCTTTCTGCTATACTTGCTGCATTTGGTGGCTCTACAAAGCTTCAACTTTCAAAACAGAAAACAGGGGTAGCCAGAGAATTGTATTTTAACTCTTTTCATTACATCCCACAAAGTCCCAAGTTAATATGGCATTCATTTTAGGTTGCATTCCCAGACACTTCCAAACTGAGCACCATACTGAACGCTGTGGTGGGTCTGACCGCATTAACGCTCCCCAAAATGTTTTAACTGATTAATGCTCTTTAATTAATAAACCTTAATCGGCTGGCATCCCAAGGAACGTGCGGTTATTATGTTGGAACCTAAACTGCGGCAATCCACTCTCAATATCCAGAGGCCCATGATTGGGAAAATATTAACATCCCTCTTAACACTGGGACCTAAAATAAGTAAATGCATTCCAACACCTCAGGGCTCAGACTGATTAAAACATTAGTACTAATATTTGGGCCACCAGCATAAATAGGCCCTGGATCCTCGTTAAACGTCTACCAACGGTGCTCCCTGTTCGTTTTAACCAAACCTTCCTCTCCGAGTTGACTAGAGGGAGGAAAATACATGTTGACACAAGCATTACACTAAAATCATGACAAACGTTCCTTTTGGCTGTTTCCTCCTAAAAGCTTCAAATCTTCCTCATTACCATGTTGTTTCCATCTTTGTACATTCATGCGACTGTGCTCACCTCTACAAATAGAGCAGTTTCTCCGTTCAGTTTTTCCTCCACATACAACTATGCAACCTCCCTACCTTTATTTAGAAAATGAATCTGAGAGGGCGCCAGAAGAAATACAATTTTTATCTTTTGGTTGAYATCTAAACTGTCAAGTTTTATTGTATTGTCCATAACCACAGACAAAGCTACTAATCAGCCGTTTCAAAGCGGAGATCAAGCACTGCAGTTTGGCCAAAAGGTGCCAATTTATGTCCCCAGTCTCAGGCCTCCTCCATCTCCAAGTAATGGTTCCACATTGCCATCAACCTCAACAAAAACCACTCAGCTGTCTYTTTTTTTTCTTTCCTYCACTCAGTACRGACACTTTCCATTCCATCTTCCCAACAGTTTTCATCCACTTTCTCTTCCTTCCTCCATTTGATATCCCAGAGACCACCACCACGACTCGGCAAGAAACTGAGGTGATGGAAGCATGTCTGCTTGTTAGTGCCATTTTCCTCTCCTGGCTGCTAATACTCCAACATGCCTTTTGTTGCTGCAGAACATTTTACAGCCCCTTTGAGTTTGCTCCATGTCTGCTCCTCACTGCAGCATTTGTTCCTCGTTCTTTTTGTGTCTTCATGTCCTGTTCCCGATGGTGTCTTTTTGACATTTGAACAAAACTATTCAACCCTCTTTCTGCACTTCTATCCTCTACTTTGCCCTGAAAGTGTCTCTTGAGCCATATCTGGCTTTTTTATCACTCCATAAGACCGATACGTATATTTATAAATGGTGTTATGTCTACAAACATGAAGATGAATGTTATTATTCAACTAATTGATTCCATTTCCTGTTTCACTTGAATCCTCAGTCGCTGTTATTATCCATGTTTGTTTTTACTTTTTTTACATCTCAGTCTTTTGCTCTTCAACTAATCCATTTAATTTCCATCAATTTACATTGTTTTACCATGAGGAAGTCCTGTTAATTGCCCCATTAGACTTAATAAAACAGACTATCAAGTTAGAAGCTTTGTGACTTGAAAAATAAGGATAATTTTGAGTGATGACAAAATATCCTTCAATCTTTACAAGGCACAACACACTGAGCAGTACCTAATAAAAAGAGCAAAGACAAAAAATAACTCAAAGAACAGTCTTGTAGAAAATCCAGACCTTTGATTTTCTGCCAAGTTTAATTCCTGTACTTTTGTCCTTGTGCAAAAAAAAAAAAAAGAAATAATTCCATACATTGATCTTCACTTGTCTAGTGAAAACACAAACATCAATGTTTTTATACTTAAAAATTCATGTTTGCTTGAAAACCTACATCTGAACAGTAAAGGTCATGTTGTCTTTTCATTCACAAGCTGTCTCTCTTACTTCCTTTAAAAATAAAAAGGACCAAAAACACAAATAGAAGGGGCATAAAAGAAAATTTCAATGCTGCACTTTATTTTATTTAAACAAAATCTTATTTATACAACCTGCTCAATTAACACTTATTTGAAACAATGTGTCATTTCTCTTCAGTGGGATTCTGTGGCAAGGTTATGTTAATCTCTCACTTGTTGACCAAGTTGAATGTCCTCAGCTTAGTGACACTGCAAAGCTTTGGTCTGAATTCCTCCTTATTGTAGCTCCACAAGCTCTGCCTCTTTTCTGGGGTGTGTCTCAGATCAAATCATTTTGAGGCTGTCTCTTTAAACTAAACAAGGTGCTTCACACCCCACCTCCCTCCAGCTTTCAGACCGGTTCATTCCATACAGGGGTTTATGACTATATAGCAGCACAGAATCTATTTATTTATCGATTAATTAAAAAGATGTCCCCTTTAAGGATTATATACTAGAGATAACTTTTAAGGATAATACTGACATCAACTGAGGCTTTGTACAAAAGCCTTTGTTGTCAATGACAGCTTCAAGACGCCTCCTGTATGGAGAAACTAGTGGCATGCATTGCTCAGGTGTGATTTTGGC
>NW_013952456.1:2233331-2240073 GCF_001266775.1 Austrofundulus limnaeus
TATATATATATATAAGGCTGTTAATTATTTCTCTTTATACAATGGTGGTTTTTGCAGAATAAACCATTTTTGGAGCCATTTTGTGGTTATTTAAGGAGCTTCAGTTTTTGGTTCCTCAGTAYCGAGATAACTTGTTGCTGCAGGACGCCACTTACTTTAAACTAGTTGTTTGTTAAATCGTCTCTCGACAGGCTTTCCATTCATTCGTCGCTATTCCAGCTCACTCTCCGTCTGTTCGGCTTCGCCAAATTGAGCTTCTTCATCTTCATATCAATTTCCTCACCCCATCTCTTTCCCTCAAGAAAAAGTGCCACCATGCTGTTTACCCTTCAGAATCCATCATCTTTACTTCAACTTTCTCCTCTCTTCTCCATCACCACGTTCTCCTTGGCGCTTCATATTTTCCATTTCAGTCCMCCCCCCAACTCAGTTTTCCCCTCTGTCTTCTAAGTTTTTAATGTCTTCATGAAAAAATAAATAAATAAAAAAGAACAGTGATTACATCAATCCTCAGGCTCCACTCAATTTTACCCACTTCTCCACACTTTCCATCAAATTGACTAGACTTCCATTAATTTAACAAACATGTTTTCACAGGGAAAGTAATTGCTGCCGAGGAAGTACGATATTCTCTAAAATAAATTGTAGAGAGAAGGTCAGTTTGGAGCACAAAACAAATTTAAACAGGCTTGAGCTACTTAGAAGCAAAGAAAAACTTAATTGTGGTTTTGGCAGAACACAATACATCCAAGTAATAAGTCRGCTCATAACTCAACCCAACGTGGAAATAGTGAGGAAAATATGCAAATGTTATGCTGCAGTCTCACTGAGTTCTGAGTGTTCGCAACAAAGTGACCAGCGAGCTGTTTGGCGGTGTAACAACCATTACTTTTTTCTTTTAAATCTGCTCATTTTTATGTGCACGGGTTTTAAAACTAGATTCTGCACATTTTGTTCCACCTTGGCAGCCGCCGCAGCATTTATAGTTTATTCTGCTGGAGTTAACTTTAGAAATGAAGAAGTGTAGATTTGGACTAGTTTTTATTTTCAGCTTTATTTTTTTATACCTGGACATCAGTGACAGATGGCGGCCAGTAAAAAAATAATTTGGCCCACAAAATAGTCCCTCTTTATAATCAATGTAAATTACTTATTAACTTAGCTTGCCATGTATTGTTTTTGTTTTTCAAATATTTAGACCAGGGGTGTCAAGCTCATTTTCACCGAGGGCCACGTGAGCGTTATGGTGGGCCTCGAAGGGCCACTTGTAATCAACTTTGACGTTTCATGTTTAACTTTGACCAAACAGTGTTTTAACACGTCCTCTTTTAAACACTGAGAAGAACTAAGTGTTTGACTAAATCTGAAATAAATACAGAAATATTATTTCGCTTACTGTTGATGCTGACTTTAAGCAGCTTATTTTCAGACATTTAAGGGCTCGACWCACGGGAGGCGACGTCGCTCGCTCTCCATTCATTTCCTATGGAGCCTGTGCGGTGAGGCGACAATCGCTTGCCCTCCTCCAGCTAAGCGACTGGTGAAAATAGTGCATGTGAAATTTCGCGCTCGTACACGTACACATGCAAGCTTGCGATGCGACATATGAAAGCTGAAAAATGTTCAACTTTTGTCGCTGTCGCTTAGCGTACAACCAATCAGTGAGGGTTTAATTGACTGACCAATGAGAAGAGAGTATGCTACACAGTGCAGTTAGCTAACGCTTTCACCAAGTGATCACTAAAAAGCTTTGTGGGAATTTATTGGCACCAGGGTGAAGTTTATGGTAAGTTTTTCCTCATAAAATGGTATCTTGATGTGTGTTTGTTTTTCAATATCATTAGCATCGCAAGATTTGTTTAGTTTACACGTCCGTAATACACACCCGCCTTCAGAGTTAAGAACCAATCAAATTTTGTGAAGACAAGGGACCTGAGAGCGCGATTCGCAACGCTGCGATCGCCATCGCGTCCCGTGTGTCGGGTTTCACCCTGGCTGCGATGACAGCCGCTAATCGCTGTCGTTTGTTGCTGCCCGTGTGTCGAGCCCTTAATACTGTGCTATCCAACTAAATTGATTAGTTACTTAAAGCCAACAGCTCAGGGGCAGGAATTTATTAAATTTATTTTTATTAAATTTATTTTTGTTGCATTTAATCATAAATTTAAAGTTTACCATTGATAAAAGAAACAAATTTCATGCTAGGTAAAAATAATTTGGGGGGGTGGTATCCCCCCTGGAGGGCCACACGAGTCACCCGATTTGAAATGTGATTTAGACTATTTTAAACAGAATTTAAAAACTGTTGCAGTGATTCATTTTAAGTTTTTTTTTTTTACCAATTTACAGTTAAAGGGAGGCACAGACCAATGCCCTGCATTTGCTAGTGTGAGAAAACCCACACATGCATGGAGTGAACATGCAAATTCTACCCAGAAAGGTCCCTGGCTGGGATTCGATCCGGGGACAGATTGAACTTGATTCCACACTAAATCACAGCTTACATCCAGGCCTGATATGGGGCCACCCTGCCGACACCAGCAGTCTTCCTGTACTTCCAACGTTTTCTTCTACCCTTCAATCCATTTTCCCTTCTTTCATTCCCTCTCTAGCTAAGATCTCTAACAAATACCAACAATCTCTTGGTAAGTAGTGGCAGCAAAACAAAGCAATACGTATTCTTGCAAACATACAGACGCATGTAAAGACAAGTCCTTGGCCGGAGAAACAAACAAAACCCACACGAGCGTCGAGTGTCACTTCATCGACTTGCCATGTCTGGGAATACAGGATGATTAATCACACACTGTGCAGATGGCCACACTGGAGAGAGGAACAGAGAGGAGAGCATCCATCGAGCAGTTTTACCCTCCTCCTTCCTCACTTTATTCCACTGCACTCTCTTCTGGTCTCTGCTGACCCTCACTCCTCTCTGTAGTGCGTCGGCTTTACAAGAGGCTTTCAAAGCAGCCATAATTACATTCAGTCTGTACCTACAGTCGTAAGAAATGCATAAATAAAAACAGAGCGCACATGGGGGACTCTAGCTCTCTCCAATCACGTCAGTCACGTGCAAATCTAATCTGTTGATGTGTAATTTAAATGTCAACATAAGCACAGTGAATTTAATTCCTCTGCCATTTGTACAAACGTTTCTGCCAAGCTGAAAGAGGCAATCTGAGTGGGAAGCTGGAAACCCTGCAGAGAAAAATACATTTTAAAACGCTTTGTCACCTATAAGTTATAGGTGACAAAGCGTTTTAAAATGTATTTTTCTCTGCAGGGTTTCCGCACTGAAAACTATTTTCAGTGCGGTTATAGGCTATAACCGCACTGAAAATAGTTTTTAAAAATGCTAAATGTTTGGATAAAAATATTTCCTCCCAGTAATCTGCTGAATAATTTGCTTAAAAGCAAGGCTGAAGGTTTATAGCTACCAGTGGGTTGATGTTTTCTAAAGTTCCTTATTTACATCTTCGGGATGGCAGCTTGTGATTTCATGCAGCTCTGTCCGAGCCGGCAAAATCTCTGAATTTTCTTGCTCATTAGTGCCAAATATATTCTTACAAAGGAAGTGTTTTTGTTTGTTGCCAGGGTAACAACTTGGGTGTCAACTCACGATTTTGCAGACGTTTATTTAGTTCCATCTATTTAAGAAAATAAAATAAAATTCATAAATGTATCGCCCATATTCAGCTCTCAGATGAAGTTTTTCCCTTTAACGGCAGCTGAGAGCAGTAAGACGCTTTTCAAGGGTTAAAAAACAAAACAGGACATTTTGTTGTTCTTTACATAAAGTTTTGACAAAACCTTAAATTGTATTTTTATCCACTTTAGAGAATGCAGAGGAGTCAAGTTTCCAATGTATTTAATTTTTGTCAAATAGGGAATAAACTCCATGAATTAACACATTTTACATCGAGCAATATTTTTGGCTGTGCATGTTTTTGCTACCTGGTGTGGATGATGTTTGACCATCTTCCTGGTGCACTGCCTGGTGAAGACTTACTGTACCTTATGGGGACAAAAGCCCAGTTCTCATTGAGGGAAATACCACTGATGGGTCAGGGGTTCAGTTGGGGTAAGGGCTCAGGGTTAGGCTGTAGACTTTAATTGTGGAGATACAGTAAATACTTTGCTCTACAAAAGGAAAWGTCAAGCATTCAAATGTGTAAAATAGAGAACTGTTTTTATGAAACACCTGTAAGGGCTGTGAATTAAAACACTGTTAAGGCGGAACTTGACAAACTGCAAACCTGAAATCCAATTTGCAGCATGGACTCTGAAACACAGCCAAGAATAAACTAAAACTTAAAACAAAACTTTTAATTGCAGTACAGGGGAACTCAAACCTAAAAAAAGAACATTTAAACTTAAGAAATTATTCATCTACTTGAATAAATAAAAGGGTTCAAAGCCATTTAAACTTTGAACGAGCCCTGTGTGAGAACCACCAAACACCAGAGCAAACTGATTTCTAACAGACTCCTGCGTCGTGTCAGCAGGTGAGTTCATTACTGCTCTGACATTTAAAAGTCTGATCAGTTCTCCTGCTGGAGGAACAAGCTTTAACTCTACATGAGAACCAGGGATTTACCTGAAGGGACACTGAAGGATCACTGAAGCTTACATGGCATCATATAATAAACATTTGGCTGCAGTACGTTAACTTTGTTGCATTTTAAAGTTACGCTACTTGTTACCTGTGCATTCATTCAGCTTTATTGCGTTGATGTAGACAACTCCTCACCTGCACTGCTTACGAAAACAGTTTGAAAGTAATCCACATCCACAAATAAAGTAGTCTTGTAAAATAAATAAATAAGTAAATAACTAAATAAATAACTAACTAACTAAATAAATAAATAAATAAATAAAGTACATTTCTGCCAAAAAAACGTTTTGCTCTTGAGTGGCGGCTGTGACCTGCAAGATTTTGGATAAATATGTGCTGCTGTTCATGATTCTTCACCAAAATATGAGACTATAATAAAAGGTCTGTATTTTGGTCCAGTTGAAGGTATTTGTATGGCTTTATTCTGTGTTAAATGTTCAAGTCTAAACCTGAATTTGTCTCCATGTTTCTTACATTAGTTTCATTTTTAAAAACTGATTTTCCTGAATCTTTTAATAATTTGCTTAATATTTGGGCTTGAACGTAGGCGATACCACAATATTTCTACTCAGTCTTAAATATTAATGTATTTTTAAGAATAGAAGTTCTGCAGATTAACACACGTTTTAACTCAGCATGAAAACATTTGAACAGAACTGTGACTTTTATTGTTAATATTTGGTCTCCCCAATCACTCGACTGCTTCCTGCTCAGTCAACAATCCTTCCTCCACTTTCTGATGCTAACAGCCCCCCTGCCACCACCTCACCACTCTGTAGTCTGCTCTTTCTTCATCTCCTGACTCTTTAAGGTCTGCTTTCAGAGCCGTCCCTCTTCCACCCCCCGCYGGCTTCCTCGCTGTGGCACAAACTAACTTCTTTGACCTCGTCTCTCCTTGTAGTTCGCTCAGCTTATCCTTCACTCTTATTTTCAGTTTATTTCCACTCTGGCGGACGCTGCGTTGTAAACACTCCTTAAACCCGCTGCCTTTTGCAGAGCCTCTATTTAATGCAAGTCAGCTCGCCAAAAAAAACAAAAAAAAAAAACATGCAGAGAAGCGTTTACAAACTTCCAGCTATGCGACAGTTCACTCACAAAGGACCAGTTAAATCATCACTTAAAGTTGTCCGACTGACCAGATTATTGGTGCAACATTAAAAAATCGGGTTTAAATTAAAAAATTAGCAGCTCTGCTGTATTTTTGTTGAATCTCTCACTTCTAAATCCTCATCTCTAAATGTTTACAGTCTTTCCYAACAACTCTCCACCTCTTGGTTCTCACTTTTTGTGTTTTCACCCAGCACCCTCAGTACCTCCATGTGGGTCTGTCCATTCCTTTATACTCTGCCTTCCCTTATTCATTTTGCTGGAACGATGGATGAGAGGCCAAGGGGCCATCTGTAGGAGCTGATAACCCCCCCCCCACACACACACACACRCACACACACACACAGGAACAAATGTACAACTTGCACAAAGATGCAGATGCTCCACTGAACCTGTAAACACACAGCTCAGGAGGGAAGTACAATTGATACTCGACAGTGAGTGCACACTGGGGGGTGTGGGGTGTCAGCACAGTACAGGACAAGAAAACAAACTAGATTACTACTATAGGTGAGGTAAGTAGGACACATGTATTGCAACCTTTTAGTCACTCCATGTAAAAAAAACAGGATAAGATGGGAATAAAGTCAAACTTTCAGAATAAAAGCATGACAAACATGAGCAAAAAATGAGTGAAGGAAACTTGAGGGTCAGCAGGGAGAAGATGATAAACGGGAGGTGGGAAGAAAAAGACAGCCTTGAGGACAGATTACACCAAGAGAAAGATGAGACGAATGAATCCAGTAAGGAATATGTTAAAAGCGGGAGGGAAACTCTAAAATTAGAAAAACAAAGAACAAATCCACGCCTTTATGTAAAGAAAACACATTTTGGCAGATTTGCAAACAGATGGGCCAACTGACTCTGTTCCTCTGGAGCTTAACACTAAACTAGAGTTATATTAACATATTTACCCAGAAAAATCTCATTAAAAAAAACATCTATACAAACAAGAATGTGACAAATGCAAAGAATCGTCTGATACAGGCACAAAATTTAAACGGGTGCATATATATATAT
>NW_013952456.1:2240459-2258788 GCF_001266775.1 Austrofundulus limnaeus
TATAATGTGCAAAGATGTCAGAAGAAAAACATACATTTTGAGGCATTTGTTGACTTAAATCTTTAGACACAGCTTTAATTAACAGCAAAAATGCTTATTCTATGCAAAGAGAAAGGCAGAATTTAAATTATTTTTCTCCCAAGTTCGGTCTCTTTTTCTATAAAAAAAATACAAAACAGTTTTCCCTGTTTTTATTGAAAACAAGGTTCAGTAAACAACAAAACCAAGAACATCCTWGAAAATAATTTTCCATAAGTGTGTTTTATAGGCTGATCAACCAAATTATAGCATTTAAAAAGAAGTACTTTTTTTATTTAATGAAAGCTCAGGACTCTATTACATGAAAGGCTTTTTTGACAAAGGTTTTATTTGAAACTCACTGTTGACTTTAGAAATTATCATAATTATTATTAAATGGTAAATGGACTAAACTTATACAGTGATATGGAGACCATTCACCCATTCATAGACACATTCAGACACTGATTAAGACTGATAACTTGCAAACGTACAAAAATAATCAAGTTTTGACTCCAAGAGTATCCCTAAAGTTCAGCCCCAGCACTGAACTGCATGTTCGCAACATATTTTTCATGCAGTCAAGCAGGGAACAATTCAGTGGATTGTTGGTAGATATTCCATTTAGGGCTGCATCTGCGACCAAAATAAGGACCACAGAGGAGGACAAGTTATTCTGAAGGCAAAGCGGGAGCTGYGAGAGAATCCAACCCTAACCCCAACACGTGTTGTGAAGTGGAAGGKGTTGACAGACTGCCACTAATGGGCTTTTCTTTTATGGCAGACAATTGTACTTGGAGTAGGGACAGCACCGGTGTAATAAAGGCTTCTGCAGCCTTGTGTGCTGATTGTTCTGTGCAAATGATAAGCAGAACTTTTAAATGCAGCACGGYGCTCATTAATACCCTGATGCTTTCAGATCAAAATGCCAGACATGAAATATTCCTATCAACTAAACCTTCTGCTTCAGAAATACAGCTTTTGTGTTTTAAGCAGGCATTTAGCTAGACATCATAACGATGCCATGTTCGGTTTTCCAACAGCTACTTTAGTTTGGTGATGCCTCATCTTTGAGTTCAGAAATTTATACATTTCCGTTTGTTTTTTCCCCTCCGTAAATTTCATAAACTTGCATAAGCAGAGATGACCGCAATTAATTTATGAAGCCAGAGGAAGACACAAAGAATATATTTTTTGTCAGCTTGGATAGAGGTGGTTGGTAGCGATTTTACAGCTACAGCAGCTGTTATGTTTTCACAATCTCTGGTCCATCCACAACTTTAGTAATTCCTGACGTAAATTAGGTCAACTTTCGTAAACTTCGTAAGCAGTGAGGGTAACCACAATTATTTTATGTAGCCAGAGGAAGACAAATAATAAAATGCACTGGCATGGACAGAGGTGGCGGCTTTAAGTGTTGACATCTTCCGGTACAGTTCATTTATACCATTTTTGAGTTATTGTTAGTCACAACCTTTATGTTGTTTTTCCTACCTAAAAGCCTGTTTTCAAGGATTTTTTTAAATAGCCTAAACTATGTACATATTTTGATACACAGTGTAAAAAAAGTGTGGCYAAACAACCAACCCCGAGGAACTCTGTTGGTTAAACCAAGCAAACCACAAGTGGTACCCTCTGCTTGGACACACACAAATCTTAGGTTATTTTTAAACCTGCAAAGAGTCCAATGCAAGATTTTTAGTCTTACACTAAAAAATATTTTCTTCAGTAACACAGGCCACATGCTTAAAACGCACCAGATATAACAGAGTGGTACAAAATGTAAAACTAATCCAGCTGTTCCAAATACTATAAATTTTAGCAGCACATAAACTGGTATCTATACTTCATGGAGCAATCTATCCGTTCATAATACAATAATAACATTACATGCTCTGGGGGATCAGTGGCCTATTTGAGCCACAGTTCTGCCTAACTGGATTAAAATTCTTAAACATGCTCAATTAATTCACAGCTATTAATTCACACTTCTCCTTTTCAGTCATAAAGAAGACCACCCTCTTGATGGGCAAGCCTGTGCTTAGCTAGCTACCGGCTCTGCATGATAATACCCTTTTCTAGTGTCAACGTCGGAGAAACACAGGCATGCTCAGGCTCTTGTCATACTAATGTAGGGCTACTGGAGGACACCGGAGAGTTCTACCAGGGATACTAGTGGAAAAAATACAGACAGCCTCCTTTGGCTGCTCTGCTTTGTTATTAGCATGCAGAGTCACTTTTGTGCCAATCCAACTCAGTACCAATGCTCTCAGAGGAAACATGCGGTTGTTGTCACTTATGCCAATTAAAAGTTATGACTTTGCCAAAGAAAATGAGGTCAGATTCATGTTTCGATTAGCCTGGTGGTTCTCCGCTCTGCTTCAAAAAATGAAGGTCAGAATCTAATAGTAAATCCCACGAGAAATTACTTAAAACAACTTGGTTGGTTTGTTTGTACAAAGCACCATTGTTCCTAATTTTATACCTTCTGTTAAGAAATCATGCAACAACAGTAAATGTAACATTTTATCTGATGCATAATCATTACAGAGTCAGTACAAACAGGTCCCAATTCTGTTTCTTTAGGTAATTACTTAATACGGGTTACAAAATAGCATCAACATTCGGTTAAAAGTTTACTTTATACTTCCCCCAACTCAATTATGAAGCAAATTAGTTTTTTTCCAGCTCATAATGGACCATTACAGTGTCCTAAAACACACAAATGAAGCTGTCATTCAAAACGGACTCAAAAACAAGGCACCTATAAACTGGAAAAAAAACAAGTTTTCCCAAACATGCTGACATTCTTTTCCTAAATGTTACCCATTTAAACCCATTTACATCAACATTATAAATATACCAGATTCTCACAAGGAGGCTACTCTGAAATACTGTGTACTTTACTTCCATTAAAATTACTTTTCTTTGAAGCCATTTACCAACAGAGCGTTTCTATCCATAATAGGGCATTGTATTAACCTAACCATTACCAGTACATACCTAACTCCAACCTAAACATCAGCCCTAAACCTAAACTGATCCATACGTTACCATTTCCAAACCCACAATAAAAAGTGTTAAAAACTGACAATAGCCTGCATTCAATCCCATAACTTTGCAAAAAAATCTAAAACATAAAATGCAAAAAAGAAACAAAATGTGAAGAAAAATAGAACAAAAAGAAAAGAGAGAGAACAACAAATAAGACTACATTTGATAAAAAAACGGAAGGTGTATTGAGCAAACAGAGCACAGAACAAGGCATACACAAAGGAGGAATCCGATTTAGAAATAAAGGAGATAGGGAGGGGCAGACGGGATGAAGGAATGAGAGTCTAAGACGTGATAAATAAGAGGATACCCATAGAGGCAATGAAAGCAGGGTAAATGAGACTGGAAGCATTTAACAAGAGAAGACAATGTGCAAAATAAATGAAAACAGGAGGAGGGGATAAGATGAAATGACAGAGAAAGGCGATTAGGAATTAGACGAAAAGGAAGGAATGGGAAAAAATAAAAAAAGAGCTGTAAAAACAAATCTGTAACAAACAAGGATATAAATCAACACAGACAGAAAGAGGTAACAAACAGACAAGAGGGCAACAATGAGGGTAACAAAGAAACATGAAGTTAAAAATGAGAGAATAGAAGGTGCATAGGAAAGARATGAAAGACTAAATGTGAATAACTGTAAGAGGAAAAAAGTTTATAGAAAGAAAATGACGCAGGTTAAATGAGGAGAAAGCAGCAGAGCAGATAGAAAGCTGAGGTGGAATGATAAATGAGGAGCAGSAGAGGAGAGAGCACGGATCAGCTGGCAAAACATCCTCAGCAGCATCAATATGAGGCTGCAAGAAGGCTCGTCAACAGCAGGGACCTTCTGTTACAGACACCAACACACCTGTACGCCTGCAGCACATCTACATGCACGTGCTGAACACACAGGAGTCCACTGTTCACACAAACACACACCTGGATCTGAAGCCAGACTCAAACACAAGAACACAAAGAAATGGAGAAAAATAATAATGAGAAACAGAAAAATGGAAATATTTGAGAATTGTGATGGTAAAAACACACAAAAACAAAAAATACATGACAAACAGAGGAAGATCAAATAGAGCAACAATTAAAAAAAAAAGAGTATTTTAAAAGAAAATGTCCTTATTTGCGACAAACTCAAAGCAAACAGCTGGGAAATGAGTGAAAGGTGCTTATTTATAAAAAAGGAAAACAAAACTAAGGAATTGAGTTGGTGAAAATTCAAATGTAGTAAAATGACAAATGAGTTTTTTTTAAAGAAAAACAGGATTTAATATTTTATTCAAAAGTAATTTGGACTGTTAAAAACATTTAACATGGTTTTATTACTGGGATTACTTGCTTTGTGGTGCACAAGGATGCTGGGAAACATATCTATATCTTATATACATTTTATTTAGGAAGTTTGTGGAAGTCAGAACGCAGTYTAAATCAGTTTCAAAAAGTTGGGGTCAGGAGGACCCTTCTTTTGGTCAAGAATCATCAAGTGAGGGTCCCCAGATGATTTCCAGACATCAATTTAAATGTAAACTAGAAAATTTGAATTTCCTGTGAAAATGCACTGAATGCTTACTGCAGAAAAGTTTTCCTGAGTAGCTGAAAACGCTTAAAATAGCAGAAAGCAGCTGAATTAGGAAAATGGGTCAGATTGATAGCTTAAAAAGCMTAAAAAGGACAAAATCAGTAAAATAGAAGASAGATGAAGCTGAAATTAGCACAAATATGGTAACAATAGCCAAATCAGAACAAGATAAAAAGTGCAGTAAAGATTGACTATTTATGTGTTTTAAGGATGTTGAAGACTGTTCCATTCATTTTTAATGAGAAAACAGTCATAAAAGCTAAATATCTCAAAATGTATAAATTACTGAAGTAMCAAAAGTCATAGTAGGAATGTCTTAAAAGGAGTTGAATGTTTTGATGTATAAATTGTTTAAATAGCACAAAAATTGTGGAAAGAGATACGTGTCAAAAAAGGTATGGAAGAAAAAAAATCCTCAATTGTTTGAATGCTAATAAAATATTTCAAATGAATAAAAATRTCAATGTTATTAGGTTTGCTTAATTGTGAACATGCTCAGGTTTAATTGGCACATTAGCAAAGTTTGCACACATAAAGCAGTAATATCTGGGGTCACAAGTTCCTGCAGCTGTTATTGACATTGTTACAAAATGAGGAGGAGAAGTTATGATGTGGTCTATAAGAAAATTTAGGTTTGGTTGGTATAGTCTTTTTACATTTAAATACTGAACTACTCTTAATCTTTGAGCTGAACTGCTTAAAAGCCACTAGATTAGATGAGAATAGTTAAATAGYTAAAAGGCCAAGGTCTGAGTCGCAGTTAGAGCTAAATTATATGAAGCTTTATTTAAAATACTGTAATATATCATAAATAATTTCAGGTCAAATCGCCCAGCCTTACCTCAAATACTGAAGATGTTTTGTAACGGATACAAAAGCCATTCAGAAACAGAACAATATCCCAACAGAAATCATTTAAGTGGTTTATAATAGTTCAGAAATTGAAGCTGTGTATTAAAAAGATYCAATAAAGCAATGCATTCCTGTTTAAAGACCACAAACAGCACAGGTTCTAAAGAACACATTTCGTGAAATCATATGGTGAAGTTTTGTTTAAAAAGCTGAAATCRGGAGCTGTGAAACTGAAAAGTGACTAAMATGTTCACATTTCCTCAATCATCAATAAGCTTTGGTCATTAAATGACTATAGATTTCTCCACGCTGAGCAGCAGGATAAAGGAGCATGGAGTCACTGCATTGACTCAGACGTACAAAGCAATTAAAAAACCCACTGACCATTTCACAGCATGTTAATTATTCACTTTAGATTAAAAACTGTGACTCTTATTTCATTGCAACAAGTCCTTAATGGTTTCCATGTGGCTACTTAGATAAAATTAAAAATACACACAGAGGAAAAAGWGAGACTTGGCTTTAATATGAATTCACTTGTTATTCTGTGAAACAGACCATGCAGACCTGTACATTAAAAACTAGGGCTGTATGTAACCAAATATTCTTGAAGCAAACTGGCTCCATGAGAAAAAAGGATAAAAAAACAAACTTTTCTTTTATGATTTTGGCCTCTTGAGTTGCAACACGACCAACAGCAAAATCCATGTAGCTACAAGTTGAAAAAATACAACAGAACAATCAATTATTCGGGCATCACTGTAGGGACTCTACAGGGCGAGTCAAAAGCCTCAGGACACCCTTATTTCAGAAAACACTAAAATGACAGAAGAGATGTTTATAAACCTCTTTCCTCAGAAAGTCTTCAGTCCTAAAAACACTAAAATAACTTTTAATATGGTCATGTACAGTATACTCCTACATAAATTAAAATGTTTGACCTGTAAGCAGAAAGCTTGTGGATGTTGATTTTTGCTCTCTATTTCAAAGAGGATGAGGAAGTTTTACTCAAGCAGTTCCTGAAACTGTCAACCTGCTGACTGAGAACATTTGTATAAAGTAAACTTTGTATATAGTATATAGCAGAATATAGCCTATTAAATTACATTTTTCTTTAGATTTGTTTGGACAACCAAAATGTTTTGCAGACAACCTGATTTTGCCAACCTGTTGTCTGTGCCTGAGGAGCCAAATGGTTGGCTGACTGAGCCTAAATTACAACACAAAAATGAACTGCTGACATGAAAGTTTGTTGTAAGCCTCAATTAAAAACAGTGTTTTAGTGAATTGATATAGTGTTGGGAAATGAAATTACGATTTTAGTTTGATATTTTCTTACACCCCTAGAAGGGAGTCATGTAGCAAATCAAAAACTACCAGAGTGGTGTCGGAAATGGATCGCTGCCATCAGATGTGCAATATCTCGTAGTTCTGAAGTAACGATAAAAAGTGGTGCCCATGTTCCAGTCATAAAAGATAGGCGATAGGACCCCGCACTTATTACCTGCWGGGGTGTTCAGATATTTAATTTTCCCTCTTGTTTCTAAAATAAAAGGATGTTCTGAGACTTTTTATTCACCCTGTATGGCAACAAAACCATTTATGTTCAAGGAGAATCCATTACAGGACAAAAATCAAATAAAAAACTGAGGAAATAACTCAAAAGTTTTTAAGAATGTGAGGTTTTAACTGATCTGAATGTCTGAAGCATCAAAACGCTACATGGTTCTTTCACCTTTGATTCCACTGGTGACTGACAGCTTTCCTAATGACGGAGAAAACAAAAGATAATGGTGGTGAATCTGTCAATGAGAGAGAATCAATGTGGGGTGAAAGATGTTTGCGGGGTGCTTTGAACATGTTTTTATGATGATAGGCACGACAACACACTTCCTCTAATTAGGACTCAACCTACTTTCAAACTCCGAGTGATTCTTTGGAGCGAGCGCACACTGAAACACGCTCACACAGAAGCAACGTTGTGAAACGTATCATTAATGCACTGAGTGACGCATGCAAATGCGTTCCAATAAAAGAAACAAACAAGAGGAAGATTGTTGGGGTGGGGAGTTTGAAACGTAGAGGCATATGTGAGCAAGACTGGATGACACACTGAGGGGAGGGGGGACAAATGATTCACGGGATGAATTATGGGATGACTTTAATCCTTTTCAGATATTCAAATTTGGATAGATAAGGACATGAAAGGAGGGATGAAAGGATGACAAATTGAAGTCCTGTTGTTAGCCTGTTGGCTAAGCATACTGCTAGAGTAAGGGTTTCCTTTCCTTCTGAGATACAGGAATGTGGGAGGCAATAAAAAAGGGGAAGGAAAGCAGGCAAGAGGCAAAGGAAGGAATCAATTGAGGAGCTAAGTAACAGTAGGTGGTAGGATAATAGGAACACTGGGAGGAGATGAAACAGTAGGATTTGGCCTCGTTAGATGCTGTCTTTTAATGAAGACATAAGGCTGATTGAAAAAGGGAAAAATAGAGAAACAGTTTGGATGTTGGATAGTTAAGGGGCTAGCTTATGGCAGAATCATCTCAGAAAAGTGGGGGGAGAAAAAAGGACACTGACAGCTTTAGACAACTGGCAATGAAAACTAAGGTGACATGAGGAAAAGGGAAGTTGTGGTAAAATGGAAAAATCTGAAATAAGAAAGGAGATCCATTTGGTTGCCTTGGTTGAGTGGTTTGTGACAGAAATCATTTCTGGAAACTGAGTAATGAATGTTATCTAAAAACAGACCCTGCACCGTTGATCCAACATTCGTTCTCTTCTTTCCTTTTATTATACCAGGATATATCTAATTTACCCATACTGTTATCCCTGCTGTGAACAACTTAGTCATATTCCTCTCTATTTTACTAAAGTAACGTGATTTCAAGCTTCAGTAAATTATCTTCATTATCCACTTATCACACAGTGGGAGTAAAGGCTTTTCATTTGTGCTTCCTAGAATCACCTTCGTATCGAACAAAACCAAACTGATATTAGAGCTTTTTCGCTAAAAGGCAGACTGATACACTAAAGCCAATGAGCAATTCTTGAAAAAAAATTAAAAGTCAAAAAAGAAGGAGATGCTTAAATAGACAATTTTCTGCAATACTGTTGCACACCTTTTATCTTGTTTTGATATTATTTAATGACACAACTACCCCTGTATTAATACACTGCTGTCTAAAAGTTCCTTAAAAATAAGTGATGAGTAGTATAGGCAAATACATTGGTCAAGTGTGTAGAGATATTCTACAACTGTTTGAATGTGTTCATAAATAATTCGCCTTAAGTTCTGCAGCTAAATAAACCCTTAAGAAAATAGAGGCTTTTGGCAGCAGAGATGTGTGTTGGTCCTTATTCTGCTATCTGGGAATTTTTCCATTCCTTCATTTTCACTGGATCAACATGGAGGTATTTTGACAATAAAGTTGAGCTCAACTGTGACCAAAGTTTTTACTTTAATTCATTTAAAATAAATCAAGATGAAGCCCATCAGTTTTTCATCTTCCACTTTAAGTAGCAGTGTAGGTGGTAGTCGGGTCAAAGAAAGAAAACTTGAAAAACACTAAAAGGAAACAACTTTGCATGTCGCTACCAAGTGCAACAATTATTTTAACTTGACTTAAGATATTTAGAAATGAATGTTCCTTACTGCAAACCTTACTCAGAGTGACTGCAAGTTATTCCCTGGTCTGCTATGAGATGTAAGATGGTAGCACGCTGCCTCAGAGTGGTTAGCACTGATGCTTACAGCAAGAAGGCTGCGATACCAGTTTTGGACCTGGGGTCTGTGGAGTTTGAATGTTCTCCTCATGCTTGCATTGATTTCACTAGGTAGTCCGGTTTCCTCCCACAGACCTAAAACATGTACAATAGGTTGCCTTCAAGCCAAGGCCTCCCTTGCAAGAGAGATCTGTGATCTTAATTGGAAATAAAGCTTTATAAATTAAATCTTAAGATTGTTCTAACATCTCACATCAACACCCCAACATCTCTTGAACACATCTGAAACATCTCCCTAAGGCCGTCTCCAAGTTTTATACTTACCAGACCTCCAAATCACTTCAATTTCAATGATGAGCAAGAAACCTTCCAATGACTGAACGCTTCCATCTTATAATTTCTAAAAGTTTTGTGGAGGAAACCTATTTTGATTTTTTTGTGTTTGCAACCTTATCCTTTCAGTCAATACCTGAAGGGCTTGACAAAATGAAAATCCTTGATAAACTTTAGATCAATCGGTAAACAGATTCAAACAAAAGAACTCAGTAACACTTTATAATAACACCTCATTTATCCTACTTCATCATTAATAAATGGTTAGTAAATGTTGAAATTTAATATGCTATAAAGGAACACATTTGATAAAGCTTTACCCATAAAGGCTAATTACTTCCAACATCAACATACTCCTTGTTTGTTCATGCTGAATAACTCATGACTTAACTATTCTACATACTTTGTATAATATGTATGTAAATGCTCGTGTAAACATACTTTCACACCATGTTGTAGACATGCATTATTGGTTAGAGAATGCATGAATTGACCATCTACTAACCCTGAAGTGCATCAATAATTAAGGCAGTTGCTAGATGTTAGTGAAGGATTTTTGTGATCCCTTCTAAGGTGAAGACTATGACGATTTTTTAAAGTATTTGTTAATGTAAACAAAACCCTGAATGGCCACAAGTTCCTCTTCATCTGTGGAAACCAGCCCAAAACCATAGTCAATTCAAAAAAGAACGAGTATGTTGGTTTTGAATGCATTTATAGGTAAAGCATTCATAAATGTGTTAATTTATAGAATATTAATTATGAATCATCCGTAATTAAGGATTTTTTCAAGTTTAACTAACCTTTTATTCATGATGAAGACTAAATGAGGTGTAGTTATAAAGTGTTACCAAGAACTCCCATTACCGCTCATTTTCACTTTTAATACAAATTAAACAGTCCTGTAAAACTGACTTATTTCACCAATTTCAAAATACATTTATTAAACAATTAATAAGGATAAAGTATAAATATTACATGAATAACCTTTTGATACAACACAAAGTTGATAAACAGCTTGAGGGAAATTTTTAAAAATGTATCATCGCAAACCTAATGTGAGCAGTCTTCATTGTTCAAAGTTTTTCTTCTCCACCTAAGTTCTGTGCTTCCCAGTCTAAATGTTAGATTAACTCTGTGCATTCAGCTTTTGAAGTGACAGAAAACAAGCTGTCAAAAAAACTGAGCATTGTCTGCCATGCGTCGAGTAGCAAGAGACTGTCATAATTACTACTTGGCACCAGTTTCCTTTCATTGCTTTAAAAGCTTAACTACATAAAAAGGAAAACCAGGATAAAAAGTTCACAAATTGTTTTAACTCTAAAAATAAAAGGGGATGCATATTTCCAATAACAAACTCACCCAATTTTTTGTTGTTTTAAATCATTTAAAACTCCAGCTCCCCATGTTGTGCAGTTTTACATCTATTCTCGACGACCAATTTCATCCATTCTTGAAATTGGCGTATGTCATTTGTCATGTAGCCTGGTAAAAACCAGACCCCTTTGCTTYGTACAGGGGTCTGGACTTGCTGCATAGAGAAGCGATTCTTGTAGGAGGCGTGGCCTCTGCTGAAGCATGKGTGTGTTGTCGCTGTGACGGAGGCTAAGCTAAGAAGCTAACCGGAAATCGCGTGTGCTGTAAACAACCCTACTGAGAGTAGAAATACACCGAGCTGAACGAGACGACTGTAAATGAGAGCTGCTGCTTTGTCAGACAAATTTATTTTAATTTGGAAGCCTTATCAACACGGACTGGCTTCATTCACTTCCTCCACTGCCGTATACTAAAATAACTAGCAGACACAGTGCAGAAAATTGACGACATTCAAAAATCCGCCTTCTGTTTGCTGATTGGCCCAGGTAAAATAAACTACAAGCAGACACTGCACAGAAAATTGACGTTCTGTTCTCTGATTGGCCCAGCTAAAAATCTGCCAGCAAAATCGTTGTCTATGGGAGAAGTCCCAAAAGGAGCAGAGAAGGGAAAATAGAATTGAGCGGAACTGTGTAGGAAGGCAAGGGCCAGGCTATTTGTCATGTGATTTCAACCTCCATTTTTGGGGGGGAAAACAATGTGGTTCAGATAAACTGTTATAAGCTAGTAATGTAAAATATTTTGTGTCAGAGATATTTAAGAATGTCATATGAATATGAAGAGACCTTACAACCTGATGCGCAACAGCAGTATGATCGATTTAAATCCTGTAGCTGTAAAGACAGCCACGCTGAGACTATTGCCTTTTTTGTCAAAAGTAGACACTTCAAACTATACACCAGTTTTTAAATTGTGTTGATGGGCCAAATAAAACTGGAGTTATAATAAATAGTATACACCACTTTTTTTTGTCTGAACATGACTGTCTTATTTGAAGCACGTTGCTGYGGCAGGAAGCAGGAAACACGGTAACCTCGTCAAAAAAACTAAACGTCTCACTGTGTTGTCAGTCTCATCTTTCTTGAGCCAAAATTAAATAAAACCCCCGACCTCCTTTCTGACTGAGGCGCAAAGTTCTTTTTCAAGCCCCACCCAAAAATAAAAAATAAAAAAAATCGACAAGAAGAAGAAAATAAAAACATACAAAATTTGAATGGAGTTTGGTGGTGGAGATTTGGCGTAGTTATTTGTGATACTTGGCATGTTTGGATTTTATAGGTAAGGTGTAATTTGGTCTTTAGACATTAGTTTAGTCAGTTTTAGTGTGTTTGAATCAGAAACTAAGCAATTATTAAATGTTCCAAATTTCTCCAAACCAATACTGTATGTCAGCCTCCGTCAGCAAGACGATGACATGTCAAAGTACCCGGCTGTCTGACTTCAAGAATCTGTCCTGCTGTCCTTTTTTCCTGTTTCTCCGAGTTTGAAAATGATCTGAAACTATATCACTGTGTGCAGGAGGAGTTGAATTCAGCTTTTTTTTTATTGTTTACTGGAAACAGCCTTTAAATTTCAGCGCAGTGGGTGCGACTCCTGCCCTCCCCTGTCACGCAACAGCTTTCTGACAGAAGTGAAAACAGCGAGCAAGCGGCGGGCGGCGTTTTCGACACTGCTTTCTCCACACGAGCTTTAGTCTGATGCAATGCAGCTCAACTCAAAGTGAGGAGGTGAGGCTGATTTGGTGCTTGGAGGTTTTGAGAGTATCTGTGTTTAAAAAAAAAAAAGGGGGGGGGGGGGTCCTGAAGGCAATCTACTGGTATTTCTTCAAGGCGATTACACAGCTTGTCCTGACGTCTTAAAGCGTGTACATGGACAACTTTCCCTTGCCCTTCAGCTGCATAGCTTCATCACTGACCATCACTGATCATTTATTCATGTGTCCCTCAAATGTGGGAAGCTTTTCTGTGTTTGGCTCATTCATAYTGCATGCCGATAGTGAGGGGTTGCTGCCGATGACCTGTGTTTGCCGTGTGTCTGAACTCGGTCGTAGGAAGGAAAATAAAAGAAAAACGGGGGAGGTGTTGGTGGAAAAAAAATGGAACAGATGAGGAAAATTTAAATGGGTCGAAGGAGGGGAAGCAGGGATAAAAGTATGAAATATGTACAGTATTTTAAGACGAGTGGGAGGCGGGAGATGAGTGCAGCACAGGGGGAACGAAGGAGAAAAAATACAGGGTAGAAACAAGATAAAAAGTCCTTGAAGTGGAGAGGTCACAAGCTAACACATTACCACTTTTCTTGAACAATTTTCACAGTGTGAAGCAAAGCATGATGAAAACAGGCTGCTGCATCCTGTGATGTGGGAGTTATTTAAATAGTATATATGTTTTGGCCGACAAGACGCTGAAAAATGGTTCGTTGTGTTATAAAAAAATATGAAAAAATGCCTCATCAAAATGAGTTGATATAACAGGTTATATTTAGTTTTGATCACTGAGCCACGTAAACTGCTAATAAACTAACAAGTGCCTGGGGGAGATGAATTAATAGGCTCTCATTCAATTTAAATAAAGCCTCGTGTACAACAGAACCATTTACTTTCTCCTTGATCAGAACCAAGAGACAGATGATGTGTTTAATTGGAAAGCCAACGGTGCAGGTCGAATTTAATCACATTTAAGGAGTCAAAAATTGCAGCAGACATTATGTCATCGCCGAGTTTTATTTTTAGTGCCCTCACCTAGTCTGACAAAGACAGGAAACGGAGAAAACAGTCTTCAGGAACAGAATCAGAGCTCAGCTGTCAATTCATGACAGGAGGCATTTCACAGCTTTGTTTTTTTTATTCTACTTTCACTTCACCTGATTTTGGAAAGATGTAAAAGTTAGAATCACCCCCTCCTGTTTTATTTCTTTCTTTTCTTTTTTTTTTTGTTTTTTGTTTTTTGGAGTCTCTAAGTGGCTTTAATCAAAATTTATCTGAGTTTTTAGGATTTTCTTTTCAACTTTGGCTGCTTTAGTTTTCATTTTGAGTTGAGTACATTACATTTAGGTTTTGTTCTCTTTCAAACATAAAAAGGTTCCTAAACTCAAAAGTTGAGTCAGTGTTGTGTTGACGCATACTAAAACTTTGATATAGTCACTAAGACGAGGTATGTTCATTTCTTAAAATCTAAAATGAATACTAATGAGAACACCATTCGGCCAATAAAAATGACTTTCCCACCAACAAGGTAAYTACAGTATTTTTCGGACTATAAGCCGCGACTTTTTTCCTGAACTTTGAACCATGCGGCTTATAGACCGGTGCGGCTTATTCATGGATTTTTTTTCTTCAGCCACCAGGGGGCTCTTATGCTCCATTTGCTTCAACCACTCGCTTCAAAAAAAAAAAAGGGAAAAAAAATAAAGAAAAAAGTGATCGCTTCCAGAGCCGACTGTTGACCATGAAGCAACGATTTAAAGATAGTCAATGGCCAAAAACTCATAAAAGGGGATAAAACAGACATTTTTCACGGTGGAATCTGACTGATAAAAACTTTGGAKCTTAATCCAGGACCAGTTTGTGGATAAACGTCGAGTGAAGAGCCAAAGACTTTTTTTTCCCTCATTGCACTCCCCGGGGAAGGAATCCCATGCAGTGACGTATGCTGGAGCGGGAGGGCTTCCCCACCACAGCCAGCATTACTCCGGGAGGACAGCGACACAAAGCAGCACTGAACAGATACCGCTGTGTGACGCAGTTTTTCTCAGCTTGTTTAACTCCGAAACTGAAGAGGAGGATTGACGGTTTCAGTGCGCTGGAGGACGATGAATGAGACTTTTTGTTTGACCAGAAATGGTTAAAGAAAACTACCACTACAGTTTTTTTTAGGGTGGGGGTGTGGCTTATAGTCCGGTGTGGCTTATATGTTGATGTTCGTGCGGTTTTTTTTTTTTTTAATGGCGGGTGCGGCTTATAGTCTTAGTTGGACGTTTTTTGTTCCATAAAATATTTTGAGATCCTGCTCATCTGCTGTGAATAGTGTTTTAGGCTTGATAATTGTGTTCTACACTTGTCCACTTCCCCATTATTAAAAAATGAAAATGAGGAACAAAGGCGTTAAAGCTTCTCTCTCCAAAAACATTGAAAGACCTTCAGAAAGTCTTAAGATGACTTTAAAATATAAAAGATTACAAAAATGTGTGGTGCCTAAAAGTAAAATAAATTATGGGAGGTTTATAGATTTGCCCAAAGTCAAAACTACCTCAAAAATTACCACAACAATGACAGCTCTCAGGGTTCCTACAGCTTAAGACAAGTCAAATTTAAGACTTTTAATGCCACTTGAAATGAAATTTAAAACCAACTTCACAATAAAATTAGTTCAAAAACTAAATGAATGTTACAAATTATTTTAACATTTGAGACAATGTCTTGACATTGTTAAGACCTCTGAACTTTAAGGCTAATTAAGGCCTTATTTTTGGATTGATAAATTCAATGCCTTTTAAGACTTTAGAATCCACGGGAACCCTGTCTCTGCAAAGATCCAATGAAAAATGGCAAGTATGCTTTAGCTACCATATAAATTTAAAGGTCTCTTACTCCATACTTGATAACCTATAGTGATGAAGCATTTAAAGTAAAAATAAAACAGAAGATTTAAAGATCACTGAGGCTCAAGTAGCCAGGCATGTACAGGCCTATTTATTCAAAATCCCACCAAATACAATTCAAAACAAGGTTTTATCAAAGAGCCGAGCTAATAAAAACTTAATCCTTCTCAACGGAGACAAGTACAATGATTGTTCCTCGAGTGGGCTGCCTGGCAAAACAACTATCCGTGGAGAAGTGCTTTGGTAAGCAAAGTAGCCAAGGCCTCCAACAGAGTCCAGCCACCCAGGCTGGGCTTTATTGATCTGATGTGTAAGAAAAACTATAACAAGGACAACCACCACTGCAGCTCTCCATTGATTTGAAG
This sequence comes from Austrofundulus limnaeus, assembly GCF_001266775.1. Classification (NCBI taxonomy): domain Eukaryota; kingdom Metazoa; phylum Chordata; class Actinopteri; order Cyprinodontiformes; family Rivulidae; genus Austrofundulus; species Austrofundulus limnaeus. Next base: position 2,256,357 of record NW_013952456.1, read on the forward strand.
CTTTAAGGCAGAGTGGCCAAATGGAGGCCAAACAAAAGGTTGTCCTCGGCAAAAGTGAAATCTCAGTTTGAGCTTCAACAAGTCTAATGAAGACAAAGCACCTAAAGGATTCTCAAAGATTTTCTGATCTGACGAAATCCAAACAAATGTGAACTCGGTTCAAAGAACCACGCTGGAAGAAAAAGAAGCTGTTTATCGCCCACTCAAGATGAGAAATGCAAACGCCTCTTTACAGAAAGGTTCATCTTAAACATTAATCGGCATCATGGTGTGAGGGCTCCCCCTCACCACTGGCAGGCTCAGACAGAAAAGAACAGCAAAGCCTGAAGGAAGCAAATACACATTTATCCTTAATGAAAACCTGCTGAAATATCTCAAAAATAACTTGAGTTTTCGCCAACAGTTCAGCTTCCAGAGGGACAAAAGACAACACAGGAGTAGCTTCAGGGCAATTCTGATTGGGTCTACCAGCCAAAGACCTGACTTCAACCCAAACATCCATCTCTGCCTCAGACTTAAAAATAGCCTTGCACCGCCACTCAGTCCAGCCTGAAAGAGCTCCAGAGGATCTGAGAGACAGAATGGCAGAAAATCCCACAAATCCAGGTATGTAAATCTCATCACATCTGAAGACTCAGAAAACTCACCAGCAAAGACGCTTTTGGTGAAAAGAAGAAAAATGTCTTCCAGAATACTGTTTGCCGTGTCATTATGTGTTTCGCGCACAGATAAATCAGAGGAAATTGAAATTTACAACATTTCCACATAAGGCTGCCATGTAGAAAAAGTGGAGGAGGATAAATGATTCATAAAGGCACTTCTGCAGTGTGTAGACAAACAGAATATGTGGCTTCGGATGGATACACACTCATAATGACCTTTGTGTCTTCTCATGTGTGAACGCAAAGAAAGTCTCACCAGAAATCAGAGCGTCAAAAAAACGTGACGACAACAAAAAATAAATAAATCTGAATTATTTTTTGCCACATACAGAAAAGCACCTCTAAGAATGATCCAACAGTGAATCATTCACACGAAAAAAGACATTTGCACCTCAATGTGAGGCCGTTCTACGAGCTGACTGCAATTATTTGTTGTATTTAAATAGGAAAAAATAAAACAATCATCTTCATTTTATTATCTCAACACATTATCCTCCCAATACATCACTTAACTGAAGTCAGACAAGTGCTTTGGCTAATCCTTGTTTGACAAAACAATTATGGGGTACCTCACCTCAGTGATAAAAAGATTTTCAGCTCTAGTCTTAAATATATTTTTGCAAGTTTGTTTATATATTTGAACATCTCATTAAAAACCCATTATTTTTTATTACTGATTATCCCGACTGATTTCTCTCAGAGTTAATCATTTGTGGCTCACAGTTTTATTTTTCTGATAACTTCTGCTTATTTTATGATAAACAATTTTAGGGTGTTTTCATGCCTGATAGATTGGGGACCACATTTTCAGGTAGACTTTGTTTGATTGGGGACCACATTTTCAGGTAGACTTTGTTCGATTGAGGACCACATTTTCAGGTAGACTTTGTTCGATTGAGGACCACATTTTCAGGCAGACTTTGCTCGACTGGGCACCACATTTTCAGGTAGACTTTGTTCGAATGGGGACCACATTTTCAGGTAGACTTTGTTCGATCGGGGACCACATTTTCAGGTAGACTTTGTTCAAACAAGGACCACATTTTCAGGTTGACTGGATTTGATTAAGGATAATTTTTTTAACATTTATTTACATTTTCAGCTGGACTGTACCAAACTAAACAAATCATTTGAGCAACCTGTTTACACCCTTGCCTGTGGTGGTGCTGCACCAAGAACCAATGTAGGAAATGACAAGCCTCTGAAGATGACACTTGTTTTCTCCACGCAATGTAAACAAAAATGGAGTGATGGAAGATTTTAGTGGTTGTAGGATCTCATACATTTTACCAACACCTCTGTTTTTGGCAAATGTGCCAAACAAGCTCTTCCTCGCACTGGAACACCTAGTAAACGTCCTTTACCCATTATGCTTTGCGGCGTTAATAAAATGGCACCATTTGTGTGACAATATATTTTTAATGTATAAAAACTAAATAGTCTACTGTATCTTTACAGTCTGTTTTACAGTTTCAGCAAATGTTTATCAACTAATATCTAATTTTACAAGTAATTGTGGATACTTTTAAGAAAAAAGGTTAAAAAACACGAACTGTAATACATAAGAATTAAAAAAGTCATCTTCTGCCTCCATTTTTCACAATTAGGCCTGTCGCGATAGTCAATAAATCAATTAATTGCACGATAACTTTTTTTGAGGTCGGTAAAAAAAAAGGGGGCGATAAGTTTCATTTTCCTGCTCGTTTGTTTACTTCATGTCTCTCCCTCTGTGCTCCGCTACACAGGATGAGCTCCTGTGATGAGCTCCTG
>NW_013952456.1:2260296-2298330 GCF_001266775.1 Austrofundulus limnaeus
TTATCGCAATAAATTTTGAGACAATTAATCRCCCAGCAAAATTTGTTATCGTGACAGGCCTATTCACAATAGTAAAAATCTGACGTGCAGTTAATGCAATGCAAATTAAAATTGTCTTTTCTAACATAAAAGTGTTTTTATCATTTGTTTTTGCTTTTATTCTCACAGAAAAGCATCAGTAAGAGTACCATTATAATACTAAATTGAGGTCAAAGATTAGTAGTATCGATCAATTTCTGAGAAATCCCATCCCTATGCACAACTCCCCAAACAAAGCAAACTTTCTAGAGAAATAAACTAAAGTTTGATTAAAGCAGATTAAACAGGGCTGGTGTGAATGTACCCTCAAAACAAATTATGCCAACTCTGACAAACAATTTTTTCCCCATTTTCAATGAAGTGAGCAAAAACTCATGCTATATAATACACAAAATATTTTGTAAATTCAGCTGCATCCTGTGTGAGGAGACATGTAGTGTGAAAGGCTGCAGCATTATTTGCAGTGTATATAAATGACTTCAGAGGGATTTCAACATGAAGCCTACCTCAATCCTCCCGGTGTCTGGCTGGAAGCCTCTGGCTGGGTCTTCGGTCGTCACTCTACACTGGATCGCGCAGCCGTTCACCCTGATCTTGTCTTGTTTGAGGCCAAGCTCTGGCAGGCTGCGGCCCTCACACACATGCAGCTGGGCGTGCACCAGGTCCACACTGTGGGAGACCAGAGAGATAATGAGGCGAACAGGCTGAATGACAACCAGAAYGCGATGTGAACAGCTCAGTTTCCTGTGAGTTCAGAAAACCTTTTACAAGTACATCAACATTTATTCTACAAAAAGTTTTGGTGTCTTGATATGAAAATCAGGAGTGATATACAGTATGTGGAGTGAAGAAAAAACTGTACCTCAAATGTTTTTGTGGTGATTTGTTGAAAAACTAAGTTAAATCGAGTTCAGGTCTTTTTAGGTTTCTGAGAAAAGATGACCAACCGTTTCTATTGTTGGGAGCAGGAATGTGAAGGGATGAATGGTGTCCTAATACCAACAGCCTGATACCAGCCTTTTTACAAATACTCATACAAAATGCCCCGATACTCGGAACAGATACTGATACCACTATTCATAGAGTTTAACTTATTTTTAAGTGTTGCAACTAGGGATGTCCCGATCAGATACTCAGTATCGGTGGCAGATATGGCCATTTATTGAAAATCAAGTAGAAACAATTTAGTCATGTGATCGGGCCGATCCAGTTTTCGTGACAGTTTTCAGCATCATCATGCTTAACAACTGCTGTTAAGAAGTCAAGACGCACACAAGTATGCAACCATGTCCACAGTGTGGGAACACTTTTCAATGGAAAACAATGATGCTGAAACTGCTTCTTGCAGATTCTGCAAACTGAATGTTTCTTGTGATGGGAACAGCAGGGCTCGCTTTAATACTACCAACCTTGTCACTCAGAAAGAAATTTTATAAAAARCTATCGGATAGTTATCGGAAAGACTAATCGTTAAAAAAAATCGGATTGTATCTGGAACCAAAAAATCTGGATCAGGACATCCCTAGTTGCAAACGTACATATCATGATGTATATTTGATTTGATCCAGTCAGAGGGACTGTAGGCCTATAAAGGAGAGCCACCTTGTTCTAAATAAAAATGTGTTTTTAAAGTAATTGTGTTTTCTAACTTAGTAGGTACTCAGTATCGAGACTTTGTACCAACAAATGTCCAAACGGAAGTACTGAGACTACGTTTGAGAAAATTGGTATAAATATATAAACAAAGTACTCAATGTGAATATTTCATTGATTAAGATCGGGAGTTAGCGTGCGTTGTTTAAGTGTTCCCTTTATTTTTTTTGAGCAGTAGTGTTCCCTTTATTTTTTGAGCAGTGTATAACAAAAAACAACAACACAGACACAAAGTTTCTGTAATGTTTGTTTTAGACGACTTACACCAACTTATGAAAAGATTTTTCAACTAAATTACTAATGGTTATTTTTTATTCAATGTAGATGTCTCAAAACTTTCATAAGTTGGGATAAGTGTGACTGGGCTTTTAACCTTTCAATAAATATATTAAACACAACACATGTAGAACTTCCTGTCTGAGAACCAAGTCACATGGTTAGGTGAGGCCATGGGCAATGGAGAAAAGCTGTTGTCAGACTCTGAAGACAGATCTGAGTGATTGGTCCACAGCACTCAGAACTGGATCAAATCCCTGCATTTAATTCATGCTTTCAATTTGAACACTGGCTATCAGAATTAGAAACATGTCTACACCTCACGTCTTTTTCTCTAAAGGTTTTTCAGCTCTTTTCCAGTCCAGTCACGTGGGCACAGCCGGTGGTATTTGGTTAACATGCCCATYCCTAGATAACATCTCTTTAAAACAACCTTAGCTTTATCTAGTCTGAATGAGATAAGACAAAAGTGAAATGCTGCCACCTTAAAACAACTGCAGTGTCAAAAGCTGTTTGTTTTATCAGTTTTAGTTTATCAGTTTTCAGTGTTGTGTGGTTATTTGCAAACACAAATAGCTAACTGTAGTCTGTGTGGTTCAGCTTGGTGAGCTTCTTTAAAGGAATATAATTCAGCTGGAATAACCATGACAGCAGTGTGAAAATCTATGAATTAGTTTTCACATGCACCAAACCATCAGAAAAATTAAAACTCCATTTCYTCAAACTGAGGCCCGACACCGATGTCAACACTAAAAATGGATCTGTAGAATCAAACGGTGGATCAGTAAATCTACCACTTTATTTTCATTTAAACCTGGATCCTACATTAACACAGAATATAGATCATATCTGCAGAGTCTGAAGCATTTCTGTGACTAATGACAAAACTGCTGCAGTCAATAAACCCACGACTTTACTCCTCTGGCTTTGATTAATTCTGATTTTAAAAAATGCCTATGTGACATTTTGGTGTATTGATAACTGTGTGTTGAGGTTGACCTGTAAAAATCAATTATATCAACATTGTTAGGGATAGCTTTCCAATCATTTAAACGTTTAGCAAACTGAGCTCACAGTATTATTCTCTTGTGTATAATCACAACATGGTAATTTTTAACCCAAACTCACGTACATAAGCAGAAGTATTAATGGTTAAGTTTGTTTTTCRTTTTAATCTAATCTAGGAGACAATCTAAATGTTCGCCTGGCAGAGTGCGCTTGAATTTTCTTCCAATTCCCTGAGCTCCAAGCCTCATTAATGCTGCCTCATCCGTATGCATTTATTTAAGTTTTAAGCTCAAAAGAGACCAACTGGGTTAATATTCACAACCCTGTTCAATCTACTTCACTTCTTTTTTTACTGTTTTGCCCCTTTTTCAGTTTTCTAGAAACATTTTAAAGAGTTGTTAACGGACAGTGGGAGGGAAAACCATTCTTACATGGCAACAAATGTCCGACTGGGAAAACTCTGAACAGTCATGGGTTAATGTGGGAAGTAAATTCAAAAATACCGGYCTTTTGTCCTCTTATTTTACTATTTTTCTGCCTACAACGTGACTAAACACAAGAAAAACTTTGCATCGGCTTTTTCTTTAAAAGAAATGCAGGTTTTCTCCTAAACAACTGATAATAGGAATAAGTTCAGACATTCTCAACGGTTACAGAAATTACTGCGTATTTCACCACGTTTCTCATTTAGTTAAGATACCAACATTTAGTCAAACTGAGCTTAAAGATGTATGAAATCAAACTGGAAACATTTCCAAAGACGATCCACAATGTTAGATCTGGGACAACTTATTCTTAAGACTCTAGGGAGTAATAAGCTTGTCAGCGCTTCAGCTTGTTCCAAATTGCCAAAAAAAAGCTTCATAATGTAAATTTATATTTCTATATAACCCTGTTTATTCAACACGCAGCCATGAGTTCTTCTGAACAGCTCTGTTGCACTGAAATTTTAAGGATATGCAGATCAAAAGTACTTTAAAAATCCAGTCCATATTTCTAATTTAAAGCCATTTAGAAGTAGGTTTAGGCTGCACAAAAATGATATTTGGTTTCTTAGTTAATCAGCTGATTACATTAGAATAAACTCGGACTTTAAAACAAATGTTTAACTACATCTTGTTACCGACTGTAATGAAAGTTTTTGCTAATAATGTTGCTAGTTTAAACAAACTGAAGATCTTAAGTAACTTGAGAACCTTCATACTAACAGTAACTAAGTAGAAGTTCAAGGATTCCACAGTCAATGAAAGAATAAGTTGCAGTCAGGTGTAGCTAATCAAATATGTTTAATGAGCTGAGAACCACCAAGTGTGAGAACCTCTATAGAAGATCTGATTGTCACGGTTCAGCGGTCTGAACAACTCAGCCGTGTTTAAAAACAATGCTACAGTGGGACGATACCAGCAGAGATATTTGATTTCATTAGAATACAAGTTTGAATTAAAAACAAATGATGGTCCAGAAAGTTCAAACATTAGTAACGAGTTCAACGTTTCGGTTAATTACAGGTAAATTTGAAAATAAAATTAAAAAGAGAACAGGTTGCCTAAAGACGCTGTAGCTTTTAAACAAATATTTAAAAACATTTATTTTCCTTTTCAAGTTTATTACTGACGAAACATCAAGAGTTTGATTTTGCTCTTATTCACAAATGTTTTTTTTTAAAGCTTTAGACTTTCAAATTCTCTTCATTACTTTTAGTTTTTGCCACGTTCCAGTACTTATTTTCAAATGTGAACACGGACTACAGAAAAATCCAAATTCTATTTTGCCCAAAGCCCCAGAAAGGATCCCGTCCTTCTGATCTGCAGTATTAACTTGCCCAAGGTCTGCTCCATCTATTAATTGGTGAAAATTCAATTAAAAACTAATTAAGTTAGGAATGCTCAGCAAACAAGCAGAATAACACCCGAYGAGGAGGTCTAAATGTCAGATTTTGTCTGTGGGTTCCTCTGAGGTGCGTGGCTTCAAAACTACATTAGGTAATATCACAAGTCAGTCTGAGGGCRACACTGTTATTGATATTGTGTTCAGGTCTCGTTAGTCAGAAATTACAAAAGAGGTCAAATATAACAGCATATTAGCAGTTTGCTTCAACATTCTGCAAGAAGGCAAATTGTTACAATGCAACTTATTAACATATTAACTATTTTTAATTGTTTTTCTTCTTTCTACATTTTCATTTAAGAAATTGACTATTTCATAAGAAAAAACACTCAAAATATAATGTATTTTACCATTTTGCACCGATCTCAACTGCACGTCTCAAATCAAAGCATTTAAAACCGTTAAAAAATTGCTTTATTTTCATTACTATTCCATAGTTTCTAAACTTTTCTGCCTTTGACCCACAAAATGACAGCAGCAGAGACCTCCCTAACTATTTTTGGGTGATATACTTTGGTATCAGGTCAAATAAAAGGTTTAMAATATTAATTATGCTACTTTTATCCATTTTAAGGGCACTAACATCACTGTTTTGGAACTATGGCAAAAATGATTTTTGGTCATTTTTAAATATGAACAATTTAGAAAATCKTATGTTTTSAGACCCCACTGTGGGTCCCAACCTGCACTTTGGAAACCAGTTTTAGACAAATACACACTTTTGAAGAATACACACTTACAAGCCAAGAAAAAACATTTTTTGTATTTATTTAAGCAAACATGTTTTATTCTGCTGCAACTTTTTACTTTTTCCCTGTAGAGAGAGTAGAATATCTTTTTGACACAATAAGTCTTGCAGTCATGGAAAATGTGTTTATTTTAGAAGGGTCAAATAAATGGCCTGTATTACTGGAACCCAGCTAAGAGGTTTGGGGAAAATGACTAAAAAACTGGGTTAAGAACACTCCAAAATAAAACCTGAAGCAACAGCACTGAGCCATCAACTTCCATGAAGAAATGGGGTCAAAATTTTAATAATTTCATCTAATCAAGCCTTTTAAATTGGTTTAAATATAAATGAACTACATGGGCATTAAGTCTGAAGAAAACTTTATTAGAGAAGTAATTTTAAATAGTTATATTTTGGCAGGAAGCTTAAAAATTGGGGGGAAAGGGATTTGGGTTTGATGAGTCATGGTTTATCAGAGTGATGGAAGCGTCTGTGTCAGAGGAGCAGCAACACAGAGTCCCTGACGGATGGACGATATCCCACCATGATGCCACGAGTACAAGAGGACAAGTAGATCAAGGAGCATGAAACATGACCTCACATGGATCAGGTCCCACAGATCCCAGACATTTGGAAAGTGTTGCAGACACCAGTTCTCACATCACCAACACAAGATACTGCGTCCAAAGCTAGACAGAAATAACTTGCTAGAGCTGGGATGTAAACCAGTTGAACCAGTTTTTTTTTTTTTTTTAAATAGCCTGCATATGTCCAGATAACACCCGTCAGTCAGCTGTGTCACAGGCGACTCCTTTCCTTGCAGCACTGCTGATAGTACAAAAAGCAAGCTAGTGTTGTTGGAGCGGGTGACAATTTCACCGCCTATTGACCAAAAATAAATAAACCCATTTTCACCAATGATGAATGCAGAACAAACCTCATCAGTGAGGTGCACAGAAAGACTTCATGCACAAAGTAAATTTGCTTGATAATGATCTTTGCTCCTCCTTCACGGTTGAACCCGCCCATGTGTGCCTCCAATCCCTCATTGCTAAAGTGATGAGTCACTCCCAATTTACAGCGCGTCCACTCCGGCATGCCCTCCGCAGTAAAATGTACCAATAATAATCAATGAGAGCATTTACACTGCGTCCACAGGGAGGCGGAGCAAGTGCTGAGTCAATCTACAAMGATCACACCACACTAACAGTGAAAGTCCTAGTTATAGTAATAAATTTATAGGCATATATTTATACATATGTCAAAATGTATCATTCTCTTTGGGAAGCAGCGCACGCACCTTATGGTTACACACGTGTGGATTTTATTTTGAAATTTGGATAAAAAAAGGACGAAAACAGCAATCCAGTTTCAATTGTTTCTAGCCCATCTTTCACAGACTGAATTAATTTGGTCTGAATTCMATATTGACCACTGGCTTTATTGTACAATCTTGCATTTCCTGCACATCCTTCTCAAAGCTAACCTGAGTTTTGAAGCTGAACTGAGYGGACGCTGGGTAAAATCAGGGAGGAAACGAATGATGGCGAAATGCATGATKGGGCAGAACGGAGCGGCGCCACACGCAGTGTAAATCCGGGGTGACGTCTACAACCAGGGAAGGGGGAAATGACAGAGGTATAGTAAAAGGGAAAAGGAAAAAAAWAATTTGTGTTGAAGAAACAGCAACTTTGACAGTGGTTTGTTGATCAATAAGCAGCTTTTGTGTATTTTAACATCAACTGAAAATAAAAACACTGTAAACAAAGATAGCTGTTAAAAATATGTGCAATTAAATTTTGATCATTCCACCCAGTACCGACTGTTGTACCATGGCTCAGTGAATCTCTGAGGTAATCAGAGTTATAGGTGATCCAGAAAAAAATRTGTTTTTGTCCAAAGTTCAGTTTTATAATCTTGTTTCCTCGTTGGAGCCGTTTAGTTGCTGGTTATGTTCTTCCTCTGCTAAAGGCTTTTTCACGGCTTCTGAAGGGTATTTGACCTAAAGACAAATTGTTTCCACCAAAATCCGTCCTGCAATTTGCTCTTTGACAGGTCGTCAGTACTTTTACCACACAACCAGACACATTTACCATTTGGCCTCACTGTCAGGGCCAAAACCTTGCTTAAGGCATCTATTGCAYTTGAATATATTTCACTTTTGCTTTCTGACTAAAACATACAAATTCACAAACTGTAGAAACACATTTAGCAGTGAATTATTCAAGCAGCAACTTTTTTCTATAAGAAACATTTTTATYAAGAGTAAATAAACTGAAAATCCAACCCTGTGGTAAAGATATTTTGCAGACAAATTCCACCTAACACTGAAATGTTTAACACGCTCATCTTACTGCACACATTTTAAGTTTCTACTAAACATTTTCCTTTTTGTAACACGAATGCTTAAAGGCCTTTTAAAGTCAGCCTTTGTTGAAAATAAAGCTTATCTTCTATACTTCGACGATAAAGCTCCACTTTAAAGAACTCCAGGACAAATCAGGTCTTATGGTCTCGGTGAACCTAAAGTAAGTTTGAACTTGGTAGGACTCCCTCCCGCAGCTTCAAAGACGAAGTCGACTCTTTCATCTATAGTCTGGGTCGGGGCCATGCAGATATTGTTTATGCACCAGTGCAAAGGTTTTATCCAAGCTAAGGCGAGATTTAACAGTCGAACACATTCAGTCTCACAGGAGATTTTAACTGCAGCATAACATGGAGCAGAGGCGATCGCTCTAAGACTGCAATGGAAGCTCAGCTTCCCCTAAAATGTAAAAAAATAAGTGATCAAATATACACTGTTGTGTGTTCATGTCATTGACTAAATATGCACTATATAACGCGCTCAACTTTTGTTCAGAATCAGCTTCTTATCACTGGTAACGGCGCGGCTTTCCTCTCCCTCACTCCCGCAGCTTCACGGTGCTTTAAACAGTCGGACGCTGGGAGTCCACAGACTTCAATAGTAAAACAAAAAAATGCAGCGAAACGAGACGAGTCATTGGATAAATGCTGGGCTTTGTCCCGCCCCCGGACGCTCAGCGTCTCTGGGGGTCTACGGAGCAGTGGGCGGGTTTGGACGCCGAGATTCTGCATGATGATTGGATGATCTGTCTGAGCCTGAATCCCTTTTTGATTGACAGCGAAATGAGCGAATCAGAGATCTTTTGGTATAAACATTCAGTGGGAGCAGTTTTTAGTTTCGTTTCTGTTCTGAGCTGAACCTGAGACTTTCCTAATCCTTTTAGCGGCATTTTCTTTGTTAAAAACGACTAACAACAAATCAAGTTTTTATTTCTGGTGGGTTTTATTGTATCTGCTTTCATTTGGAGACAGACTTCTATCCTCTTTCTGGCGTCTATCACAGTTTCTGTCCAGCTGAGCCCCTCCGCCGTCACAAAGCACTCACAGGCAGACACACTACACTCTAGCCTCGCACCAGTCCCAGCTAGTGAGTTAGCTAGGTAGCAAGCTGCACATAATAGCAGAGAGTTTGAATGTTGTGGACCGGATTTAGGAGAAGCCATTTGATACATTCTTGTTTACAAAGAAAAACTTAAGAGTTAAACAGCAGGTTTGATCAACTCCTCGGATTAATTTGGTGCAAAAGGTGGGGAAACGTAAGATTAAGAAAAACATTTTTATTGATGCCACAGTGGGGAAATAATGGTCTTTTCAGCTGTCCTGGTATAACAAAGTGAGCTGGCTGCTCTAAAAGACTAAAGAATAATCTGGAAAATGATTATAAAAGCACTGGATCAATTAATTCCTTTAAAATCAAAGCAAAATTGTCAAAGAAAAATGAAATTGTTTAATTTGTATTTGTATTAGTCACTGTTTGAGGAGTTTAATTTTTTGTTTTGTTTTATTATTTGGTTTATTGTTTGAAATTGATATTTTTTTGTAAATAAGAGCATATAAAGATCTTTTTCTTCTGCTGCCTTTCATTTTATTTTATTTGTATTGTTTTGTTGTATGTAATGTAATGTTTTGTTTTTAAAAATGAAATGAATAAATACTATACACTTAAAAAAAAACAGCCGTGACAGGGTCACAGATCGTTTTCTTGAAAAGGAACGAAGGTTAGAATTTATAAGCCACACATTTTATTATGTAGGCCAAAACTGAGCTTCCTCTCCTTGAAAGACCAGCATCCGCCACTGACATGGAGTCAACTCTGTGCTGGTATTATTTGTATTTTCTTACATTTTAACTACTCATTACAAGACAAAAAAAAAACATTTTCAGTGCATAAAAGCAAACTGTGGTTGATTTAGACTGATCTGGACTCTTTCATATTTGGTGATTTAGAGGAGATGTTTGGTACAGTTCACCATACGTTGGTTCAGTTTGTGACTGCATACAGAGCATTGATTTCCAGGTTTGTTTTTTACTCTCCTCCGTCATGGTTTTCTATTGGCTCTGCATGAAATACATGTTACTATGAGCTGTCAGTGTGTCACTGCACTCGACTGCATCATGTCTACGCTTCTGAACATCAATCTATCATTTTATATTTGGTGCTACGTTTAGTGAGTGTTGCTATAGTATCTTTGAGAATGCACTGTGCCATGGTGAAAGTTCAAACAAYTCAAGGGACTGTTTGAGCTCAACAACTGAAAAATGGGTTCTAATAATTCTAATATGAGCTAATCTAATAGTGTCTTTCATTTCACTGTTGATTCAACCTTTCTTCCTCAATAAATCTACAGTCTGACACCATGACYGCCACATCACAGTAAAAGGTCTGCTAATAGTCCATCCCTGGGTATTAGATCCAGKTTTTGGATAAATATTAATACTTCAGTATTAAAGTAAATCTTTTGCCATATTCTGTGTGATGGCAAACTCTGCTAAACTGTGGATACAACATCAGCGGTCATAAAGAACCTGTTGTTGCCTCAGCAGGATGCCTCTTAGTATTTGACTGGTTTTCACACCATAGAATAATTCACAGCCGATGGCAGCTACTTCTCATCTGAGCTTYCCTGGTGTTTCAACAGCCTGACAGGGCTTATAATTACTATTATTCAGTCTGCCACACATTTCTGCACTYATATTTTAGTCTCTTCAGTGTCAAAACTCCCAACATGGACCACATTTCATTTACTATATAACATTATTATTGCATTTGTTGTTGCATGGCCATTATTCTGTAGAACTGTGGAAAATAGTCATTTAAAGATATTTTTTAGAGCTTATGTTCAAAAAAATGTATTTCTTGCTTCATTTTCTTACACTTTCAAGCAAGAATGGACACATGTCATCTTTTGTTTACCCCCCAGATTCAAATTTCAGATTTCTTTCTCCATTTTTAGACCATTTTTACCTCCTAAATGCAAAGATTTTCTATATAATTATGGCAGAAATGGATATAGTTGTCTGGCTTTCTTGCATGTAAAAATTGCAACAATGTTTTTTTCTCCTGAGTTCTGACTCCCCGCCACACAGACTTTAATCTCAAAAATCTGAGATTAAAATTAAAATTTTAAGAAAAAGTCTTCTTGAAGACTTCTGACTTTATTCTAATTTTGAGATGAAAGCCAAATTTTGAGAAAAGTGATTAATTTTAGAATTCTGAAAAAAGTCAAAATTCTGAAATTAAAGTCAGAAAAAATACAATTCTGAGAAGAGTCAGATTCGATTTTATTACAATTCTGAGAATTAATGTAAATTTTTTTTAGTAAAGCCAGAACTCAGACTTCAATCTCAGAATTCGGAGATTACGTTTTGAATTCTGAGAAAAGTCCAAATTCTGAAAGAAAAGTCTGAATTGTAAGATTAGAATCAAATTTTCGAGAAAAGTCAGATTTCTGACTTTATTCCAATTCTGAGATTAAAACCTAATTTGAGAAAAGTCCGAATTCAGAGGAAAAGATGAGAACTAATGAAAAATAAATGTTTTTGCTCTGTGACTCTTCCATATTCAAAARATTAAATTATTAAAGTGGTTTCTTTGATTTGCCAACATACAACCTAATAGCTTTGAATTTTAGAATAAAACTACATTCCTCATCACAAACTGCCTCTCAAGGGAAAAGAACATCTTTCAAAGATGATTACTGTCCAGAAACTGTAGGTCATTTTCAGTGTCAAGAGGGGATTGAAGGTTTGTTATGAAGTAATTCAATTAAAACTAATTATCCAGTTTGACCCGAATTACGCTCAGGTTGGACGGACTGCCAGGGTTGGGATCATAGAAGTATAAATGTTCTGACCTGAATCAGAGGGAAGAACTCCTCAAACAAGTTTCATTAAATATCCCTAATGCAGTTCTATCATCTTGCCACTGGATTATCACTGAACATGGAAATCACATTGCCCCACCTTTAAATCCAGAYACRATCCATCAGCAAACACAAAACTTTGTCCAAATCTGTCACGTGTGCACATGCAAACACAAAGACACACAGAGCATGAAAGCTGACTAATTGAGTTTCACTTTCAGTCGCTTCACTCATAGCTCATTAGCGAGGGAAAAGGAGGTGGCTGTGCGCCCAGAAATAAAAGTTGAAGGCAAAGAGGAAAATAAATTTAAAAAAAGAGCATGAAGAAGCCATGCAGTTTTTGTCCTTAAGATATGAGAAAAGGAGAAAACAATGGAGAAACAGACAGAGAGGTTACAATAATACTCCAGCCTGCTCTTTATAGCTTTAAGCATGAAAAAATGGAGACATAAAAGTAGATGGTAACCCCCCCCCCCCCGACCCAACACTAAGAGAGAGGACAGAATTACTGTAAGGAGGGGGGGTGAGGGAGTGGGAGTGTGGTAAAAGATAAGAGCTGGATGCAAACTGAATATACGAGTGGGGAAAAAGTGGGAGTGTGGAAAAGATTGGATTTGCTGAAGAGGACAAAGTGAAAAGAGGAGGTGGAGGAAAGAGGAGGAAGGCAGTTGGGACTGGAGGGAAGGTGGGATGGAAAAGAAATTATGAATAAAAGAAAAAGTGAAATGAGTGGGATTAAAGCGGGAACATCCGTTTCAAATTGAAAGGGGGGGGGCAAAGGAATAATGACTGACTCAGTAAGAGTGAAATATGATCAAACTAAGAGGATAGGAGTGTGGGGCGGACAGAAGAAACTGGTTACTGTAGCAAAGTTGATGAGAAAATGAGCTTAGATGAGTCACCAATTGGATAAATATCTAATGTTTTCATTGCTGTATGATGGAATAACYGGCAGAACATCTATATGTTGAAAATAGAGACTGTGTTGCAGGAAGATCCTTTTATAGGGCAGTAATATGCATCTTCCAGGCACAGTCAGGGTTGCACATAAACTTTTTGGTCTGGTTCTCAGGGGAGAACCTGGAGTTGTTGATTGGTGCTCCTATTTTCCTTCACTCATTTAACACGTCTATCTAGAGGGGTGTCAGGGCATTTAATACCATCCTGTTCTGGAAACTTGGACACTCATTCACACAAAAAACTACAGCGTACAATAGATAAATCATCAAAAATTACAGACTGTGCCCTCCCATCCATTGACACATTGTATCACAAACGCATTACACAACGAGCAACAAAGATCATCTCAGACCCCTCTCATCCTGCATATCATCTGTTTACACTTATGCCTTCTGGAAAACGCTACAGGTCCTTATCAACAAAAACAGTCAGATTCAAAAACAGTTTTTCCCCCAACTGCTGTACGGTCACTAAATCAGATCACTAATTAATTTCCTTTAGTGCACTCTTTGTTTGTTTGTGTTGTCTGTTCTGACACAGATGTGAGCATGTCATGCTGTACCGGAAGAAAATTCCACCAACTTGTTGTGTGGTCATTAATAAATTAATCTGAATCTTCTGTTTTATGACGCCTTCTATCAGCTGGCAATGTCTCGGGACATCATGCCAAATCAGAGTTTTTATTTTGTTTTTTGTTTTTTTACTCTGCATACATTTTTTAAACTACCAAAGTGGCCAATGGGCTGACCCATGGTCATAGGTCATATAAATATCTCAATCTGAACATTTCATTTTTAAATGTCTGTTAGATTACACATGACCCTGAGATCTACAGCTCCTGTAGTTTTGGCCTTTTAGATCTTTGGCCTTGTAAATCCCAGCCCAGGGACCTTTCTGGGTGTTCTCTCTGTGCCTGCGTGGGTTCTATCTGGGCACTCCGGCTTCCTCCCACAGACCAAAAACATGACTGTTAGGTTAATTGATAACTCTAAATTGTCCTTAGGTGTGAGTGAAAGAGTGAATGGTTGTTTGTCTCCATGTGTGGTCCTGTGATGGGCTTGCAACCTGTCCAGGGTGTACCCCGCCCCTCACACTGTGACTGCTGGATATGGGCACCGGTGACCCCCCGTGACCCTGAAAGGAAGAAGCGTGCACAGAAAATGGATGGATGGATGGATGGATGGATGGATGGATGGATGGATGGATGGATGGATGGATGGATGGATGGATTCAGCTCATGTAATCATTTAAAATTATTTATTCTTCATATTTTATCATTTATTGAATTACATTTATCCCAGAGCAGCTGTGTCACAGTACGATTCTAAGTNGAATTACATTTATCCCAGAGCAGCTGTGTCACAGTACGATTCTAAGTATAAACAAGTTTAGCACAGCAAAAACCTTGTTATCATAAAATTGTGAAGAATGAAATTTGTGGATCTTTCTGATAAATTAACATTTAAAATTCATTCACCTTAAGAACATGGCAAGTTTTTATTTTTATTTATTTTTTAGATGGGGGGGGTGACATTAAACAGACGCTTTGAAATGGGGCAAATGTTCTTCTCTTAGAGGTAATATGGTTTAGAAGAACTCGAACAGTGAATCTCACAGTAAGACTGGCAGCCTGCGCGCACTGATGCGCGTTCCCGTCTCTCAGGAGGAGAGTTTAGTCACTGATGTAACGTTGGACAGATCTGTTTGATATCGACGCTCTGAACGTATATTTAATATAAAGTTAGGCTTTATAGACTAAAGTCTCTGGTAGTTCAGGAGCTAAGTGCAGGAGGAATGTCAGGACTGACCACTGCAGCCGCTGCTCAAGCCGCTATCTCTGCTGAAAACTGTTCTCACTGAAAGTCCCGCCCTGCTCTGCTCTGATTGGATAAAACTGCTCTGGAGTTTGTCTGATTCATTGAAAACAGTGTCGTTTAATCCTTATACATCAAGGTCCCGCTGCCCTCCTCTGACAGAACAACGATCCAGTCACAGCAGTGAGGCTGGATGTTTTTGTTTGTTTTGTTAGTTTTTAAGAAATCAGATCGCATTTGCGACCGTTTCCACAATTTTAGGTAAGCAAGGGAGCTTCATGACGTTCCATCTGGTGCGCTTTTTCTTTTTTTGATCATGCATGCGCACCTGCACACCACTTATGTGCAACTCTGCACATAGTTCATTTCTATATCACGATCAAGTAACTATGGCTACGTTCACACAGCAGGTCTTGATGCTCAGTTCTGATTTTTTGAAAAAATCCGATTTGTGTGAACGTTCACATTACATTTTAAATGTGACCTGCATCAGACCCCTGTGTGAACGCTCCACAGCACTGATGTGACACGCATGCGCAGTAAAAGACGTGACGTCTCATCAGCCGGCTTGTTTGTTTACAGAGCTAGCATGGATGCTACATTTTGCACATCGAATCGGAAGTTGTTGTTTAATCAGAGCCGATTAAATAATTATCTGACCTGCTTCTTTAGTTCAGTGTTTATATCTGAAGCTGCCTCTGACCGGGATGCTCCAGTGAAGCTTTTATTTTTGAACAAAACTACAAGCTGGAAAAAAGTATGGACCGAGTATCGAACTTTAGGATCGATACTCTCCGCGACCCAGGCTGGACATCGTTATTATCAAACTATCTACGTGGAAAATGAAAAGTAAAAAGATGAAGCAACTGGACTTGTGTTTTGGAGCTGTAAACACATGGAGCTGCAGATTTAAACAGCGAGACTTGAGGTTAGTGTCTTATCGATCCTTCACCCCCTCCTCCTGATGAAAAAGTCAGATGAATGTGACATGAGCGTTCACACTGCAGTCACTTTGAAAACATCAGATATGTATCCGATTTAAAACCACATACTAAAACAGCCTGGGTCGGATTTGAAAAAAATCGGATTTGTCTCGTTCAGACTGTCATAAAAAAATTGGATATGAGTCAGATGGGTCAAAAAAATCAGATTTGGGTTGGATTTGCCTGCAGCGTGAATGTAGCCTATGTTACGGTGTGTCGCATCATAGCTGTATCTAAACACCTTGAAAGTGGCCTCCATCTTTTTAAGAACCTACCATTTCTGCCAATCCCACTTCAGCATGTCTTCACAACAATGCTTCATGCTGTTTACAACCTTTCATAGAAACATTGGATTTTGTTGCAAAAAAAGGCAGCAATATTGTTTTTTGGTTTTACAGTTGAACCTTACCAAAAAATTCCACGCCCTGCCTGGAAAGTATGTTTTCTGAAGAACCGGAGCAAGTACAGAGGTTCCACTGTAGAGGTTCCAAATGTTTCCACTTGGTAATATATCTCCTAGTCATCCTCTCAAAAATAAATGACAATGATGAGCTTTGTTTAGTAATGAAACTATAAATACAGATTATGAAGCCATGTTTTTGTAGTTTAGCAATATAAGAAGCTCAACAGATGTGCAGTTCCAACAGGTGTTTGCTAATTGTTGCAGCAGCTAGTAGTGGAGCTGTGAGGGGGAGGGGTGATCTGTRGGGCGGGAGCTTGGCTGAAAATGAGCTCCAGGGAGGAGCTTTGTATAAATAGGCGGAGCTTTGTACAGGCAAGTGTTCAGGCAGCTCCACATGGCCACAGGAGATTCAAGGATTTTTCAAACATGCCTGAATGAGTCAAAGCAGCTCTTGAGTATGTTTTTGATGAGAGAATGACAAAGCATGATATAAAACATGAAAACTCCTTTAGAGACTGATAATAGCTTTAAGTGTTTGAGTTTCATATTTATTGGATATAAAATGGGCACTAATTTTGTTTAATTTTTTCCTGTTACCAGCTTTCTTCTCAGCTACCTTCCTCCCAGTTGTAGTCATGAAATAAACTTTTTGAATGCAGATCTTGATTTTCTGACTTTGATGTGATGACTTAGAATTTTCTTAAGATCAAGGCAAGCTTGTGTTTTAGTTTTTATGTTTCTCATGATTGTGGAAGGTGCGTCTACAATGTTTACATTTTAAAGATTACTTCAGGCAAAAAGCAGCCCAGCAGAAATCCATTTTCCCTTTTGCTAAAACTAATCCACACTTGTGTTCTAAATGTGCACACAAATATTGCACAGTGTGATCTCCCATCCAAACGCACRACTATAAAAAACACCCAGCATATAATGGGATGCACAAAAGGATAGGAGCGCAGAGAAACTCAACACAAAGGTGTGAGTGGTATAGCTATGATAGCCGAGGATTGGGATGAAAGATAAAACCGAGAACAGAGGAAAAAGCTAAAGAATGGGAACGCAAAAGAAAGAAAACCCACAGAGGAAAAGGATGAGGACAAACAGACTGAAGCGAGTATGACAGACAGATGGAAAAGCAAATAAAGGCAGGAGAGGATGGTGTCTTGTGAATTTCATTAGACGGTCTTAGGCGGCAAATAAAAAGATGGGAAGCGTGGGAAAATGGAACAACAGAGCAGGAGCGAGAAGGGAAAGAAGAAATGCATCTGAATAATTGTGGCATAAGAATAGCAATTTGACATTAAAATGACTAAAAACTGCAGCCTGTTCATCGCACAAATCTATATGTAGACAGTATTTTATAAGAGTGGAGTTTGTTTAGGAAACACTTAAGCCTCGAGACTTGTTTTTTTACAAGTAATGAGAATAGTTGGACATAAGTGGAGCTAGGTAGTGCAAGAGGGCAATGGGAGGTCGAAAACGGACTGAAACATTTTCCCAGCAGACGTCCACAGACAAAACAGATTTCTATCTGATTAGATTTCCTTGTCTTTTCAGCTCATTTTCTCTTCTCTTTTCTCGGGCCTCGATACTGGCCTATTAATTAATTCTAGTTTTTCTTGTTACGAAGCAGATGGAAGAGTGAGGAGAGGAATACAAAATCACTTCAGTCTCCAGAAGGCAGTGAGGAGCGCGATGAGATTAGGCCAAAAGGGGAGAGAAAGAGCATGCTGATAAGGAGGGGGTGGATGGACAGAAGGAGGAAAGAATGATAAACAAAAAAACAATACAACTTTAATAACAGTACTGCAGACTGTCACCAGTAGTAACGTAACAAAAAACACACTTTGCATATGTAAGATCTTTGTACCACTGWTGAGAAGAAAAGCTTACAATTTGTTGAACCAGACAAACATTTATACGAACAGATAATCACATCAAGAATTCATGGGTACAATGTTAAATCTCAAATAGTTTTTAAAATAAACAAGTTAAAGCAAAATCCTTTGATGGAACAAATATTCACACACTTGATGCCCAAGATTTCAACAAAGATCCCACATGATCTCAGAGTCCTCAGAGGATACGTGTTGGTGAGGGCTCTGAACCACTACCACACAAGTTTTAGCTGAATATTYGTAAAACTGACTTKGTACAGCTAGGGTYGCCAAAATCCAAAAACTTTCAACTTTGGAAATCAGAATTTATTAAATTAATGGGAATAAAACTGGAATTTGAAACAATGTAGACCGGCTCTTAACAGGGATTTTAAAAATAGTTGAGAGAACTATATTTTACCAACTATTAGTTTTAATTGCTGTACCATTTATTCAAGAGGTAATGCATCATAAAAAATAGGGGTGTAAGATAATACATAAACTGACATATTGCAATATTTCATTTCTTGATACAGTATCAGTTCTCACTCCTAAAGAGCCAGAGTTTAACACTAATTCAAACATTTGCATTATGGTTAATCAAACATTTTTTATTATAATTTTTGGGGCAAAAACTGTCAATATCACCTTGCTTACAGTATCGCAATATATCGCGATATGTTGCATCGTGACCCATGTGTCATGATATTATTTACATTACATACATTAAACATACATTTAAATACATTTAAGATACATTTAAACAAATTCTTGCCACTATACAACCCTAATAAAAATATTAAACTCTGACCTGAACAGGCAGGGACAAATCGTAAAATGTAAAAATTTTCCTTCAGCRTAGGGCTGTAAGTCACCAGCTTTATCATGATACCATATTATATTGATTTGTTTGGATGACGATATGACATTTCTCKATATCACATTCTGTTATAAGACTGATTCTATTCATAAGCCTGCAATCGATATAACGCAGTATATGCTCATCTAATAATCAWTTAATAAATTGTTAGATGGGCATATAATGACRATATGGATTTAGTAGTTAATGCATCGATGAGTTGTACATATTTTTATTTGAAATTACAATATTGTAATCGGTTTGTCTTTTACGTAGTGGCAGAAAAAGCAAACATTTACTTTAATACAAAAATGATCATTTAAATTCTCACTTTCATAAACTTTGGGTCAAACACAGTATTTGCCTCCGACAAAACTAAATGTTTACGTTTTTGTTTGGATGAAACAGTTTGTTTAAACTGCCCCCAAATTCCAGTTAATTCCTACAGGAAGTTTTTTACTTTTAAGTATTTCCAAAATATCCCCATTTATCTTCTAATTGATTGTTTCTGGAAATTTTCTCAAAGTTTTAAGTAAACTTTCCACCTTTTTCCAAACTTTCCAATGATTATTTTAAAAAAAACACAAAACCACTGCTTCATTAGATATTTTGTTAACAGAGACAAACACCRAGTTAAACAACCACCCACTTTTCAAGGCAGAAAGCATGATTAGTTCTGAATTTAATAAATTACAATAACAAAGTGAACATTCTGTTTATGAAGGTTTGCAATAATAAAATCAAACCACAACAAACTTTTCTGTTTTTTAAATCAAAGTACTGATTTTACTAAATCACCTTAATTGGTAATTTTATTAGCATGAGAAGGTTTAAGGAGAACCTGGTGCAGTTTTGTTTTATTCTGTTTAATTCGATTTGACAGTTAATATTTGATTACAGACATTCGAGATCTAAACTTCTATTAAAGTTTCAGATATATCCACTCAAGCTCTTAGAAGGAAAAAAAGGGGGAGCTGAAGGTCAGCCTTGGCATCAAAGTTTAAACCTGGACAGCATGTCAGGAGCAGATTTATGTTCGAGTGTTTGACATTTGACATGTACCTCAGCTTTCAACATGGTATCTCAGTGTGCTTCAAGGCCCTCCTGGGAGCTTGTATTTGTGAGAGCACTACCACATAGGGCTCCAGATTGAAGTGTAAAACTGATGCACTGAGGTGCCTTTGAAAACTCTGAACAGGTCGATGAAACTTTCAACCGGTTGCCCGAGTCTGCAGCTTCTTACTTACACAACTCTGGAGGTTTCAAACTCAGAACTGAAGTTAAGATATAGTCTAAAACCAGGAGACTGTTACAACATATCACATTTTCAAACAATCACCACACACATACAGGGTCTTGTTATAACAAAAAAAACTGCTTCTTAGCTGCACCAGATATTAGATGCTTCGCACACACTTAAACCATTTTTCCTGAACAATCACACACCCTCACAGAACAGCTCCAACAGTGGTAGCCTTTCATCAACAGGACAGCAGCAGAGCCTACAGAGACTGCTTAGGACTGGCTGAAATAAGCACAAGTTTGAGAGGTTTATCTACCTTCTAACCATTTAACTCAGGGAGTCCAAAGCGGTCTCGGAGATGGTTTGGAGCTGAAGCTTGAGTTAGCACCAGTTCTGTTTTCAACACTAAAAAAAGAGTACCATACTGTACAAACTCTCTGCATGACCAGAGTCAAGAACTGGTTGCATCAAGCAAATAGCAGTAGGATTTGACACCAGGTAAAATACTTCATCCAAACCAAATTAATGATGTATTCAAGTCAAGTGAGACCTATTCAAAAGTAAGGTTCAACACTGAAGCTGCAGCGAAACATTAGCTTACAGACTTATCTTTCAGCCATTTAAATGTTTGACTTGACAAACTATAGAGCAGCGTTCAAAATAGCAATTTTAACCAAACGTATAAACCGATTCCAACATGGATATTAGGGCTGCATGATWTTGGAAGAAACTGACATTGCAATCTTGTTGCCATCTTGTTAATGAAGCTGCACCAGCTTTACCGCTTTTGTTCATGCAGCTAMGTTTTTTTTCTGTATTTGAGATTTATTCTCATTTTTTACTTGTTTTTGTCATGCCTGAGTACGTTTCCATCTATCGTGCAAACGTGAATCGCATTTTACCAACTAATATGTTTCAATCTTACATTCTGTCAAGTTTTAATGTTAGCATAACTGTATTAGACCTCTTTTCCTCCAGTTCTCTGCAAATTCACCCATCTTTCTCATTTTCGTCAAGATCCTTGTCATTTTCCTCCACAGCTTGAGAACTCACCGACGCTTCTTTGAAAACCGTTGCCMTTATTGTCCCAGAAGTTTAACAAAATGAAAGTTTTAGCATAAAAGCTGTTTCACACGAAGCAACCTTGTCAAAAGTCATAACACACTATCATTTAGTGCAATGACTTGCTCATGGGGTCTGTTCACAAGTCAGCCAAAATCTTTCACAAACACCAAATATTGCTATCAAAACAGACAATCACACAAACCTGCATCTAGTTGGATTTTTCTCAGAAAACAAAATATTAAGACTTCAGGAGTGGAGATTTTTCAGAGAATGTGGTGTTCTTTTTAAATAAAGGAAAGCCTGATAATTTGTCCAATTTGGACTGAAAATGATCCACCAATAAGCAGGCTGGCTGTTAGAAACAGAAAAGCATCAATCACAGAATAGACGTGTGTACTACTTTCATAAAAAAAAGACCCTACTCCTGTAGGGTCTGTACTTTTACAGTTATCTTAGAATCATAAATAAAGCTTAAATCAGCTGTTTAGAAACAGTATTTTCACTTGAAATATTGCTAAATATGCATTTTTATTTACTTGTTTTTGCATTATGTGAACAGATTGTATTTTTACACAGGATAACAACAAAAACTTACTGACCAATTTAAAACTATAAGTACGAAGTCCAAAATCAAAAAGATGCTTTAGAAATTCAACAAATGGTCACAAGCCGACACACAAACTAAAAGAAGGGTGAGAAAAAGCATTAAGAACCCAAACAAGGCTGGTAAAAAGCTATTCAAGTCCAGTCACCTAGAAAATTGCACAGTGGAAGTGACAAACACACCAGCCTTATACATCAGGCAACACAGGCGTAGTTAAAAACGCATTACTGTCCAAACAGCATATTTACCAAAACGGCATGACGTCTAAACAGAACTAAAACCCATTTAATACAGATACACAAAGTATTTGTTGTATTTACACCAACAGACAAAGCTGTGAGTTATAGACGAGCTCAGATAACATGACAAAGAAAATAAGGGGGAAATAAGAAGTTTGCACAGCTAAACTGATAAACCACAAAATAAATACAAGAACAATTAGGGCAGAAATGCAGGAAAAGGTAAAACAATGAACAAATATTAGACTAAAGGGTGACAAAGAAAGCAGCAGCAAATACAGAAAAACACAAGTAGAACGAATAAAAAAGGATTTGTGCACCAACATTAACATGTTGGAAAAAGGTGAGGTGGACTTTTTGTTTAAGATGATGCATAACACTGTGAAGGCAAACCATGAGATCGAAAGAGCTAGACAAAATATCYGGACCATGATTCTCAAAGGGTCAGGATCAAATACATTAGTTTAGATGTTTTAAAAGGAAACATCCATCAATGTTACTTCCTAAGCCCAGATCTCTTTAAAGAAGGATATTCTGTATTTTCCAGGCACATAGTTTAATTCTAYACCACAATCAAGTAACTATGTACCTTCAGTTGTTATGAAAATGCTGTTTATATCGAAAACAAATTAGACTTTGCATCATATTCTAAGTGCCTTGAAATTGGCCTCCGTCTCTAAGAACCACCCACCATTTCCAATACTCCCACTTTCAGTACGTCTTCGCAACAATGCTTCATGCCTTTTACAACCTTTTGTAGGCACGCTAAATTTTGCTGTAAAAAAAAAAAAAAGCAACATTTATGTCTGTTTTGGAAAATGGCAACTCAGGATACAATTAATCCTTATGATCCCACGTCAGACTGGGAAAGTATGTTTTGCGTAGAACTGGAGTGAGTACAGAGGTTCTTACAAGACATTTCACCTTTGTAATATACAGTATCTCCCAGTCATCCTCACATACATATATGTAAAGGTTAAGATACTTTTTGCGAAGAAACTATAAATATGGATGATTATGAAGCTGTGTTTTGCAATGAAATCATAATCAGCCACCATTTTAAAAGATACATTTAGCCAGTCTGGTGGAGCTGAGGGGGGGGGGGGGGKGCAGACCGAGCTCCAGGGAGGAGCTTTGTAGGCGGTGCTTTGTACCAGCAAGCATTTAGGTGCCTCTGAATGTCTACCACAGGAGATTCAAGGATTACTTAAACATGCATGAATGAGTCAAAGCAACACAGCATATTTCTGATGAAGGAATGACATAATATGACAAAGCTCATAAAAGTCAATGTAGCATAACTCCCCCTTAAGGATTATTTGCAGAGACAGTTTAAGGAAAAAAAAAAAAAACATTTATGCCGTCCATTCCATATTATTACAGTACATTTAGTGTTGAAAACTCAAACAGCTATACTCAGTACTTTCATTTTTACTTTATGGCTGCAGAGAAAAATCAGCCACAGACGCATGAAAATCATTACTGCAGTGGTTTGTATGGGCAATTAAACTGAATTAAACCTAAAAGGAAGACTTGAAATGTGTGTATAATGTGAGAATGTGTACAACATGGGTGCTGTTGGCAGAGAGATGCATCCAAGTCAATTTATGTTTCACCCAATTTAAACAGATAAAAAGTAAACGATTTTCGGCAGGACTCCCAGCGTGATACTCAAACAGGTAGACCTGCTACGCGTCAAAAAAGCCTAGAGAAGCTGCATCGCATGTTTCACACCTGTCTCAGAGATTTTATTTATCATTTCACCCCATTGTATTCCCCTCACAGCTTTCTGAGTAACAAGGCTGGTGATTCATTTGAATGCGAGGAGCAGAGCTCGGTGCTAGGCTGCTAGTTAATGCGTAGGAGTGACAAGCCAACAATGTTGACAAACACGACCCGTTATTGGCTGGTTCAAAACAGACAAAACTCAAGCACCCACTTTAAAGCTTCAGTGGGTCGAATCTACAGTATGTTATACAAAGTGAATCAGCGTTTGACTAATCCTTTGTGGTTCATGACTGCACAATCAAATCAGAAACTGACATCTTCATTAGAGTCTTCAGCAGACCGAAGGAAGCTCTTTCTCTCTCTTTGGTGACGCTCAACATTTGGTTTCAGGGTTGAAACTCTGGTTTTTCTTTTCATCTTTCCTAAATGTTTAATTGTTTTCCTGTCAATACGGCTGAGGTTGTGTTTCCTGTCAAAATAAAATACTTCATGTCAGTTTGGAAAAGCTTTTTCTGGGGTTTGGTCTTACTTTATAGTATATTTTTTCCACTTGAACCTTAGTTTTCTAGTTCCTGCCATAAAAGAAATAAATATCTTCAAAAACGATGCTCCCATCACTATATTCAACTCTCTGAACTTTATTACCAGGACAGTCCTTATCCACATATTTTTTATTTACAATATCATTTTTACAGGATGTGACTGCTGTATGCTCAAATCCAAAAATCATAAATTTCTAGAGAAATCCGTACGGTTGGTTCTTGTCAAAATAAAAATAATAATAATCGGTTGCTTTTTTTAGCTTTTTCCTTTTTTAACTAAATTAAAAAAGCAAAAATAAGAAATGCTACGTTGTTCACCTCAGGGTTTTCACAGTTAACCTGTGACCAGGAAGAGTTGGGCTCCTGCTAGTTAGTACTCGTGACTATTTTCTTTCTCTAAAGGGGGAAACAAACAAAAAAAGCCCACAAACAATTTTATTCCAGCCAACCATGTCACCTGTAATGTTTGAGCACACAAATATCTGTTCTCAGTAACTCAAGAACCAAGATACTAATAAAATGTTCAAGGAGTGATTTGGAGATTTTGAAAAATGATGTCAAGGTGATCCTCAATATAAAATAATCAATGTAAAAATAACTCTGCTTCTTTCTTTCATTTGTTTTTAGAAATTATTGTTTTCTTAAAAATAAAGGAAAAAGGTCCAAGTTTGAAAACATAAATTTATTTCCAACCTCTATTTTCTATATTTCCCAAAAAAAATTCTATACTACTTCCAACTTTGTCTCCCGCCACACGCTGGAGTCACACAATTAATCCACACTTCTGCTTTTCGTGAACTCATTTCATCACCTCAAACATAAAACAGCAGGTCATTCTGTGTCTTTCATGGAGTAATATTCGTGTCTGGCTACCACCCTAAAGGCTTGATTGGTGCAGTGCTGCACTGATGATTGTCTTTCTATAGAGCTGCTTCTTCAAGGTTATCATATCTCCACAATGAAACAACAGAAGCTGTTTATATTAAAGAGTGGCTTACTGGATCTTTTTATAAATCCAAGGCTGTGTAGTCAAGATTTAGGAGGTTTGTTGTAAATTATTCTGGTTGCAAACAAAAAATGTTTGAACTATTGGTTTTATATCCTGCAGAAACTTTGACTCCATCCACAGATCTGTGCTTTGACACAGTTCTATCACTTCTTTAGATCTCCTATGAGCTATTTCGGGGAGATGGGCAAATTTTTACATTAAAATTCAGTCTCAAACTCTTCTGAAAGTTAAATAATCCATTCTTTACTTGGGAATTCAAAAATGAACTTTCTTTACTGTTAGCAGCAAATTAATAGTCATGAATGGTCAATTAGACTAAAAATAATGACCAAATATCACTCAAAACTTATTTTATTTGTTTTTTATTGTAGCTACATAATCTAATTATTTTATCCTAGCTTGTGAATGGAGAATATTTTTATATCAATCTGTTCAAGCTACTCTTTTTTGACCAAATCAGTCCTGGTAACAGTCCAAGTAAAAGATGAARCCATTTCATACCTTCTAGATTGGTGACTGCTTTGACATTTAGACCAATGGTCTCAAAGTCACACTAATCTGACCAAGGTGACACTGTTCTATAAAGTCAGAGAATTACAACTATTCTCAGCTTTACAAGTTTATTCTACAACCATTTGGACTGAAGGGTCATTAAACAGGAGTGGACAGAAAGCAACAGGAAACACCCAAACTCTTACCAAAGCTCAGCAGCAGAACTTCCTAATTATATCCCCTTTTTCCAATAGAAGTAATTGTAAATGTGTCTTTATTGGATGCATCAAGTATACAGATGCATAGTGATCTTCATAGCAGGGCTCCGAGCATGATGTGACAATAGGTAAGCCTGCTGCACACCTGACAGCACAGACGAACTGCGCTGTTTCTTCTACACCTAACTAACAGACACTGCATGTGTTATTTCACCCCCATTATATTCCACTCACAGCTCTGACTCACAGGATAGTGAATCATTTTAATGCATGCGGTGGAGCTCAACACTCAGTCTGCTAGTTAAGAGCGTGGGGTGACAAGCCTAGAGTATTGACAAACACGCCCGTGATTGGTCGGTTCAAACACACATTCCAGCACCTCCTTACAGGCTTCGGTGCGTTACATATGCCACACAGAACACATTTCTTTAGGTTCATGGCTCCACAGTTACATCAGACAAAATAAATCCATTTAGGAGTTCAACTTTTGACATTCCAAAAAAAATCCAGCTTAGAAGGCTAATGTACAATTCCCCAACACCCGCTGCTATTCCCACATGTATGTCAGTCCCAATCCACGACGCAACTCAACTTTGATCCTGAACCCTTAAGATTTTGTTACAAGTTTTTGATTTGAATTAAAGGTTTTGGAGACCCCTAGGCATGTGGCAAAGGCCTTAGGCAGAATCTACAGAGGATTAGTGGACCAAATGTATGGAAATTACATCTAAATTTATCATGCCAGCTATGGTAATACATGTAAATTAAGGTTTCATTAATTCTAGTCTTGGAATTAAATTATGGTATTTGTCCTTTATGGGCATGTAGTCAAAAACCTGCCAGAGCTGTGCAAATGCCTTCGTCTCAAAATTCTTTATTTTGCTTCCAAAATGTCTGATTTTCTTTTAATCCCTTAAAGTGATCTTTTAGTATAAAAATCAACCAAAAATGTAAAACTACAGCATCACAGAGCCATTGGTGGATGGATCAGTGCTCATAGCCTGACTTATACTTATATAGGATTAGACTGGTCCAAACTTTTGCACAGTACAGTTTATGTGAAGGCCAGTGTGAATAAACTAAACAGTACATATTCTTTAAAGTTAAAGAAATAAAGTAATATGCATTTAATATATGTTTGTGATTTGACTTATGAAAAAAACATTTTTTAAACTGCGGCCAAAAATTTAAGTTAGATATTACTGAACAGACAAAACTCGGCATACAGTATCTACAGACCAAATCATAACTAACAAAGCATGACTACTGAACTGTAATCTTTGGAAAACCTGTAGAGTGTAAAACTTTGGCTATCTTAAATATGCTTCACAACTACAAGCAATACATTAAACCAGCATGCTGACCAATCACTGTCCAAGTTTCTAATTTTTCTTTCCTTTAAAGTAAAAAGTGTGAGTAACCAAATCCTCAGCCATTTTCACTTGTCAAAAAGTCAAAGTAGTTTTTACAACTTCAGTTTAAATTTTGTTTAATAACGTCTTTGACATTCACTCAGACTGTTGGTTTACTTGTGGTTCCTCGAGTTTCTAAAAGTAGAATGGGAGGCAGAGCTTCCAGTTATCAAGCTCCTCTCTTGTGGAACCAACTTCCAGTTTCTGTCCATGAGGCTGACACTCTGTCTACTTTTAAGATTAGATTGAAGGCTTTCCTTTTTGATAAATCATATAATTAGACTTAGGTTTCCTGAATTATTCTTCATTTCTGTTGCTATAGACTTAGACTGCTGGAGCACAAACTGAGCACATTTCCTCACTCTGCTGTTGCCTTTAGTCTCTCTTCTCTACATATTTGTTGTAATTATTTCCATCAATAACATGCTTTCTTCGTCTCTCTTCCAGAAGAAAATACAACTGGACCAGTCTGTGATTTTGCGTCTCTTTCCTGTTCTCTCAAACCCAGCCGGTCGAGGCAGATGGCCGACTGTCCTGAGCCTGGTTCTGCTGGAGGTTTCTTCCTGTTGACAGGGAGTTTTTCCTCTCCACTGTAACCAGTGTGCTGCTCAGGATGGGAAACTGTTTTATGTGTCCTGAGATGACGTTCGCTGTGACTTGGCGCTAAATAAAAAGACTGAAATTAATCAACAGAATGAATATTGCCTCCAACTTTCACACCTGACTTTTAAACTAAGATTACTTTGATGAAAAATAAATCTTCCATTTTGGTAAAGCCTTCCAAATGGTGTTTTTGCACAATCTTGTGTATTATTCTGAAATGCTGAGAAATGTGTTAACACTCAAAGTATGTGTTGGCATTCGGTTATAACCACACCAAATTTTAGCTCAATTTCCATCAAAATTGATGTTTGGTGCCGTGACTTCACTGTGGCAGTCATCATGAACTGGTTAACAAAAAGTTAATCAGTTGTAGACATACATCGAATTGATACTTTGAGAGTTTCACTAAGATCTGCCCAGTGGTTCATGAGATGTCATCTCATGTGGAGTGCCACAGGGTTCCATTCYCAGACCTAAGTTATTTATTTTGTATGTGAATGTGTCGGGTCTTTTTGGGTGTGTCCTATTTGCTGATGATACAACATTCTTTTGTTCCGGTAAAGATATAGAACAAATGTTGGAGATGGTACACACAGAATTTGGGAAAATACAAAGTTGGTTTTAACTAAATAAATTATCATTAAACTTGGACAAGACAAATTATGATTTTCAGTAACAGTAAGAGAATTGTAGATGTTTCATTTAAAATTGATGTCAAGATCTGCAGAGTTAGTGAAGTGAAGTTTCTAAGTGTCATTATTGATGAAAAACTGACATGGAAAAAAAATCATATAAATGGTTTAAAAACAAAAATAGCCAAATCTATTGGTGTCCTGTACAAAGKAAGAGAACTGTTCAATGATAAAGCACTGTTTATGTTGTATACTGCTATAATTGTTCCACATTTAATTTACTGTATTCAAGTCTGAGGTAAAGCTTGCAAAACTTTCACAAATTCTATTTTTATTTTACAGAAAAGAGCTATAAGAATTATTAGAAAAAATTACAGCCATCCATTGAATATATTGTTTTAGGAATTGAAATTATTAAAATTTTATGATTTGGTTGATTATAATATTTTACTATTAATGTACAGAGCTCATAAAGGTGTGTTACCTTCCAACATTCAAGTAAATTTTGTTAAGAGAGAGAGCTGTTGTTATCTTAAGGGAATCAAAGTGTTTGTGAAACCTTGGTTTCGTACGAGCCTGAASGAGCGATCCACTTTAATCCAGGGAATAAGATTATGGAAGAGCATGGATGATGCGGTTAAAAATGCCAGATCTTTGTATCTATTGAAGAGAATGATAAAATCTAGTATTCTGAAGAAATCTGGAGAAGTATAAGTGAATTCATGCAAATTGTTGTTTGAGTTGGTGTTTTAAATTTTGTTTTTAGTTTGTGTGTTTTCAGTTGTTTTGATTTGTTGTAATTTACTTTTCTTTTGAACATATTTTGGGTTATTTTGGGTATTAAAAAGGGGCAGGTATTATAAGATTTATTCTTCTGCTGCCTTTCATTTTATTTTATTTTATTTTGATTGCATGTTTTTTGTTCTTTGTTATTTTATGTTACAAATGAAACAAATAAATTTCTAAATAAATTTCTAAAGATGTATTGCTAACACACATACCGGCAAAAAGTGGAAGAGATGAAAATGTCAAACCATTTCTGGTACAGACTACAAAGACAAATGTCAAATTTAAGCAGGTAAACTGCAAATAAAATGCAAGACATGCAGGACCTCTAATGCTTCAGTAATCAAGGCTACAAACAAATATCTGCAAACTGTACACTAAACAGCACAATTCAAGTAAAAAATGTCAACTTAGCAGTTTGAATTTAATGACAGGAAACTCAAGTTTGTTTGGAAGAATAAATTTGCTCTGCTATGCAATTGGAGAGGAAAGAAAACACTGATTGTAATCACAAGCATCCTTCCCATCATCGTAAAATACCTTTGCTCAATTTGTGCTACCCAACGTTTCCCCTGGAGTCAGGACACACAAACACACACCCATCAACATCCCTCATTCTTATTCATCTGCTTACCTCTCAATCACTCACTGTACGCTCTGCCGCACAATTATAATCACCTAAAAATTATTTCATGACATGCTTATAAAGCCAAACAAAACTCCTGAGAGCGCGCACACACACTCGAGGTTCACACTACACTAAAACGACACAACAAAGACAGTGCTGTTTAACGCGATGTTCACGGACGTGCCTTCAACTAAACTGTTACGAACACTGAGGCAGAGTGTAATTCATTGTTGCAAACTTGTTTCCAGTATGTTAGAGAATCTAAGCAAGTCAGCACTTCCTTGTCAAAAGGTCAGCCTACAAACAGAAACTCTGTGTGGCCACCAGAGAGGCTGTGTATTGTTTACTTCTACACGTTTCCTTGTGGCACCGAGGGAGACAAATGGACAGGATTATTGAGCGGATTGAGATAAAGCCAGTGGACCATGAGAACATATACGGATCAAGATACAAGAGAAGCTGGAACAAGGTAAGGAGGATGAAGATTAGAGGAATGATTTACAGGGTGAGTCAGAAGTCTCAGCACACCATTTTGATTCAGAAACAAAAGGGAAAATGAAATATCTGAATACCCTAGCAGGTAATGGGTGAGGGGTTGAGGTGCACCAACTGCAGTTTTCTGGCTGACCACAGATCTTTAAAAAGCTTGACCCGCCGATTCCAATTTTGGCCAATTTCTTATTTTTTTATTGTTTTTTATTGTTTCATTCCTACAGCAGGATACAGTCCTGAATCCTCTTAAATTCACCTCATGTTTCTTTCCTTTTCCCATTTCCGCAACTTGTTTGTCAGACCCTCTGTCAATTAACCGGAGGCATTGTTTCTGTCTCTCTCAATCTCTCACTCTGTCACTTTTTCAGACTGATGAAGATGGAGAACCGTCATTTAAGACCAATTAGTAGCCCTAACCGGTCCGACAACCAGGTGCGGCACACATTTCCTTCCATAACCCCGATATATTAATGCAGACACACACGAATCCCTTCATACTACAAATTAAAAAGAAATGTGGCATATTTATCTCTCAAGCACAGAGATCCAGTAGCAATAAACCCCTAAAATAAAGCCAGCCAAGTTTCCTAATGATACACACATGCAAAAGTTTCTTAATGGCAGCTATTAAAGCAGAAAAACAGAATCTGTCACAATCATGTTGCTGTAGTTCTAAAATACTACTTTGTGGATGCATGTCTTCATCTAAACGTAATGTTTCTCAAACACTTCTTTCCTCACTTTTCGTTTTAGCGGAGCCACCATAAAGGAGATCGTTTATGCATTTATAATAGTTTAATCAATAATAGCTACACTGTAAAAGTAGAAAATAAAGTTTATTTCACAAACTTCCTGAAGCAAAACCTACTGCAGAGAATCATCCATCTGCCATTTTAACCACTTTAATGAGGTAATACTCTATGAAGGATATGAAGCCCATTCAGTAAGATTATCATTTACACGATCAATAATATCAAAGTAATCAATAGTAGGCTCTTCAAGAAGCAGTGACCTCTGCGTGATGAACAAACTCATTTATTATCTGTGCAGTGGTGTTGATGCAACTCAAAGTCAACCCAGCATAGTGTATTTGTGCACAACTAGGTTTAATTATAACAAGTGTTGACCAGTCATGGTCACTCCCACTCCAGTGTGATGGATCTGATGCGGTTTGCTTTAAGACCTCAGAGACATTTTTAATATTACACTGATCCTCTGAGAGTTTGTGTCAGATACTTTGATGGAAGTTATTAGACTTCCTGTAGATTTATGGCTCTGGGGAAGCTTGTTTTTCCCCTCCCAACAACGAAACAGAAAAGAATCAAGTCTGCACAAAATATCACTGCTTCTGTTCAACCATGGTAGTTTCACCAAACCAACAACACCTACAAAAACAAATTTAAACTAAAACTTTGAATAGAACCAATCCCTTGAGCCTCAGCTATACACTACTCCGAATTTTTCATTAAATTTTTTCTTTGACAAAATGTTGGTCTGGATGAAAATTTTCAAATACCACATTTATTCATGTAAAATGCGCTTTTTGGGGTAAAACTTCTTGCATTTTACACAATACACATAAATACGGTACATCACTCAAAACCATGCATGAAGCTGTGGCTGGAGAGCTCCTTCAGCAAAAGACTGCTGCATCCCAAGTGCACAAGAGCGTTATCGCAGATCCTTCCTACCAGCTGCTGTCATGCTACATTAACACCAAACGCGTTTTGAGCATCAGGARCATCTGGTTTACATGCAAAGTCAACTGTGGACGCACATTTAGGGGCGTCTAGAAGCCTAGCAGCGTGTTTGGTGCATTTCAAGCAGCACGGTTCGAAGCGGTGCACACGTCTTGAGCATGTTCCGTGGGTGCAGCACGTCCAAAGCGTCAAGACGCTCGAGTTGGAAAATCTGAACTTTTGCTGCTCGATGCATTGCAGCAACCAGAGAGACTGTTCAGTGACGTACTGATGACGAGCCGGAAATACTGGAAGCCCGGGAAATCGGATCACACAAACAATGGAAGGCAAACTGATARTTCGATCATTTATGATCATTCCAGTGTCTGTTATCGTGATGGAAATAAAAAGGACTTTGCCTGGAGGACGATTAGTGAGGAAGTTGGCACGTTTGGTAAGTTATCAAAACTACAGTTAAAAGGTTCCTCCCCTCGTGCATCTGTCTACGTTCACATCAAATGCGTCTGTCCTCACTGGACACCAGTGTCGGGAGGCATCAACAGTGAAAATATGCCAACATTAAGCATGGCTAGAAGTTTTTAGAAAAAAATTTACCTTATTATTTGATGCCACTGACGATGTAATATTCAATTTTATCAGTGTGTGTGTGTGTGTTACTGGTTTTTATTACCTTTTTAGGACCATTTCTGGCAAACACCTACCTTGTCAGGACCAGTAGTCTTTTTGGGGACCAAAGACTGGTCACAACTTCTTGGAAAGTTATTTTTGGGTTAGGTTTAGGACTAAAGTGTGAACGTTAGGGTTAGTTAATGTACATACCAGTGGTTAGATAGATATAGGGTAAGGGTCAGGGTTAGAAATGACTAGAAATTAATAAAAGTCAACACGTGGTACTTATAAGATTATAAATTCAAATGTGTGTGTTCATTTGTATTACATGTTGGCAACGCATTCCACAAACTACAGAATGGGTTTTGATTAAAGCCTCGAAATTATCCTTTGCTGTACATTTACAACTCAACTTCAGGAGTTAGACTAGATCAAGATGGCCATCACACCATGGTGGCCATGCTGAGTGGATAGGGAAGTCCTCCTCCAATAGTAGGGGGTTTGATTCCACCACTTCAGCTGCATGTTGAAGCCTCCCTGGACAAAACACTGAACACGTCATTGTCTCCGATGTGTGTCCCATCAGTGTATGAATGTGATCTAAAGCATTGAGTAGTCTCTGTAGACGGATTTATCTAGATCAGCTTTTAAAGATATAGTACAGTGCTGTGTGGATGGGTTTATGAGGGTACAGATTCTAGTGTAAAGGGGTTTTGAGTATCCTGGTTGGATAAAAAAGGTACAATACAAGTCCTTTACCATTTGCCACAGCTAATCGGATTTCGCCAACACACAAATGACTATAACTCAGTCAAGTTCACAGAAACTGAGCTGAGGTTGGATGTGGTAGCTCAGTCTTTCAACACAAATGTAACACCGCTCCTTATATAATTTTGGTCTAAAACTGACAGGATAAGCAGCATGGGTTTTTGAACACGAAGCAAAAAATATTTAAAATTAAAAAGACTAATTTGAATTCCTCACAAACCGATGCTGAATCTGCTTAACATTTTTTAACAAGGATGTGAGGAATAAATAATTTCACAAGCAACCTCCTGACATTYGTCTTTGATGTGCACATTTCCCAGACAGCCCCATTTTACCAGAGACAGAGTTTCCCCTTCATGTTGCTTCATCTAAACAGCAGCACAATGGCTTCTCCAGCCAACACTGATGCATGCAGCCCCACAGGAGCCTGGGGGAATAATCACATCACTTTATGGTTTAAAGGACTCCTGACCACCAATCTAACAAATGTTCAATGTCCCATGACAGAATCATGCAAGCCCACACGTACACACACACACACTCGCGCTCAAATTGGCTTTGGGCACAATGGGACTGAGAAAGACACACAACACACTGAAGGAAAGATCATTTACAGCTAAATTAGAGACAAATTGAACCTTGAAAGAGGAGAAGTTCAAAGGCAGAGCAGGAGCARAATGCAGAGGCGATCTCCCGGTCTCAAAACACTTCAAAACACACGATTCTCTCTCTCACACAAACAAATACACTGTTTGCTTCCCAGATGAAATACATCACATTTATCTTGCATTATTTCTGTCGCATACACAGAGACAAATCAGCCTGCTTCTATCGTGAAGGAATTTAGGAAGACACTGTGCAGACGTCTTTACAAGATGTTCCTGAGCTATGTGTCAGAATCATCAGAGATGCTTTTGGACAATTGCTTATTTTGGCATTCATCGAGGACTGTGTCCCTTCACCGGGTGTACTTAATGGTATTCTGCCTCTTCACTGACACCTGTGCAGACTCGCATTATCACTGCCACGAGAAATATGGAAGGCACAGGAAGMAGTGACAAGTCTGTCAAAAAAAAGTCCACTTGTCATGCGCTCACCCTTTCAGAAAAGTCAAGAATGTGACACGTTTGAAAGCAGTATGGTAAGAAGGTGGAGGACGAGTAGCCACCGAGACGTCARCTGTAACTCGGCAGGGAGCGGGAGCCAGATAGAAGGATTCAAACGTCATTCCTCTTTTCACAAAGAGAAAGCTGAGGATTTCAGCCCAGATAATCACAAGATTTGTCAGGAGACTAAAAAACTTGTGGCGCAAAACAAACAATCTA
This sequence comes from Austrofundulus limnaeus, assembly GCF_001266775.1. Lineage (NCBI taxonomy): Eukaryota > Metazoa > Chordata > Actinopteri > Cyprinodontiformes > Rivulidae > Austrofundulus > Austrofundulus limnaeus. Next base: position 2,295,108 of record NW_013952456.1, read on the forward strand.
AACCCCAATAGATACCGCAGGTCTTTATGGGTGTTATATCTGTATGTAGTTTGTGAAACAAAACTCAAGCCCATCTGATTGGATTGGTGAAGGGCCGCGCTGGGATACTGGGGGGGGGGCTTCACTCCGGTTTCTCCCCACCGTGCCTCGAATCCTCGTAGAGCCAAACAGACCGACTTTCTATCGCATCTAATCACAGCATTTCAGTACTGAAATTAAAATGTGTCGCTTCATCCCAGTTTTATATTTCGCATTACGTACAGCCATTTTGAAGGTGTTAATTAAAAAGCAAAGTAAATTCAGTATAATTTGCAGTTCTGTTGAAGTGACTCAGAAGTCTATTAGTTTGAGCTCACAGTTATTGACCAAACTAAGTTCACACTGCAGGAAAAAGTGACTCAAATCTGATTATGGGTTGCAAATGAGCAAAATATGAATCTGATTTTTTAATTTCTGACTCAGGTCTTTTTTAAACAATTTCGCACTAAGTCAGATACATTTCCAATGTTTTCCAAAGGAACCACGGCCTAAACACCTATGTTGCATTTCATCTTGCTTTTACATCACTGAGGTTGAGGTACACGGATCAATCCAAATATTAAAATTTAAAAAATAACTGCAATAAATGATCTTTTACGTAGGACTCGTGTGACGATAGAGTACTTGGGCCACACAAGATTTTGTTTTGTTACGAGATTAAAGTCATGATATTATGAGAACGCCTCAATGAAAAAGTAGTTTTACCACTACGTTAAAATGAGGAATATTGAGCACTATCAGAAGTTATTTTTTTGGTATCAGTTTAACAAAAAATGTTTTACCTTTTAACACATCAGTATCAAGTTATCAGTAGCAGGACTTGTGCAAATAACTGTATGCATTCATGATAAACTCAATCCATATGGCATTGCAATTAATGGCTGCATTGACAGATTTAGTTTATACATAATGTGGATGGAAGCCCATTTTACTAACAGCGACCCAAAAGTAATCAGACTACTTTGCAAACATGAAACGTATTGAGGTGCGGACAGTAGGTCCAAGCCAACCCACAAACATGCAATATTATGACTGTTCTTGTAATGACTTTAATCTCCTAATTTAAAAATAAAATTCTGATAACGTGGCCCTATACTGTTTTGTTTTATTAGTGTATGGAATACACGACAGGCAAAGCCATGGCATRTCTAAATGCTATAGTGGTTGTAGTCTATTTTGATAGCCAAGYGTTACTTTCCAATGTAATTAGGTACTGTCTCAATTCCACTTTGTATTAGTTAAATATTTTCCTTTGATAACCATGATCACTTGCATTGATTGGCATTGATTGAAGCAAACCTACCTAAAGGTTCTATTTTTTGCTTTCGGTGATCAGCTGTCAGCACAAGATTGTAATTTCATGCAATACAACTTGTTCTGTGCTACAAAACTAGAAACCACTGTAGCACCAATGCTATAAGCTAAACATTTTTTTACTTATTAGATTCGTCATACTTGGAACATTCCCACATATCATCCAAACGTACTGTTCCTTACTATAATCATTCAATTAACTTTAATTTTTGCTTGACATCTAATGCATGGAAAATGTTGCAGAATAATTGGAAATTAAACTCAACTTTGAGACCTTTTAAATTATAGATTTGTGGTTAATTCCATTTTCTGTACATGTCCATGGGTTTGATTTTTAAATGCATTTCATATTCTTGTGATTCATATGTCCTTTTTGTAATTTAACATGTAACTTAACTGTATTAAATTCCGCACGAGTAAAAAAAGCAGCACTAAATCCTCTTATTTTTACATCCAGTTTTGCAAATCTGTTCACAATTTCTACATCGAGAAAATCAAAGCCTTAATTAGACGTCAAAAGTATTTTCAAATTAACGTTTTTGGGTTTTTTATTTTTCTCTGCCAAAAACAAGCTCCTCTACTCGGTTCTTTTTGTGTATTCACAAAAAAAGGGCAAGTGGGAAGCATCTTGTTTAAAAAAAAAAGAAATTAAATGTTGAAACACTTTTTACATGTTTCATCAACTTAAAATTTTCACAAATTACCATTTAAAAATGAAAGCACTTCACTGGATTAACGCTTGGTAACCACCACACACGGGCAAAAATCAGTTTCCACATCGGTGTCGTAATGAGCCAAGAGTCTGTTTCATCTTTTTCTGTAAATATTTCCACTTTTAAACCAGCTTGCACTCAGCATTTTTAARAAGGTCCGACTGTTCCAAAAACTTAGCTTTAATAACACTGACCAAAAGGTTTTCTGGCAGCCGAGGCTCCATCATAAGATSGTATCAAAGTCATTCTTTAGTCTCATTTTGTCTGCCAACTGTACCATTACACCTATAAATGAAGCCAGATGGAGAAAGTGACCAAACATCCAGATAAGAGGGCAGGTGGAGGAAGAGGGGTCAGAAAAGGATGAGTTCATGAAGGGRCAGAAGATGAGGTCTGAGTCAGGGGATGAGGCAAAAGATAGAAAGAGGTTAAAGGAACGAGTTCACTAATATTGAAGGAGGGGGGTGATTGCAAATGAAAGGTGAGATTGATGAGAGGAAGGTTACAGAGGAGTGATGGGACTGACTGACAGTGAGAAGTGGACACAGAGGGAGAAGCTGACAGAGCTGAAAGGACGTCAGATTGGAAGGGGAAGACAGGAGGCAGCGGCGTGAAAAAGATAAAAAGGAGAAATGGGAATATGAATGCATGATTTTGACTGGGGGTGAATGAAGTAAAGCGGCTGTGGGGGGTGGTGGGGGGTGTGAGAGAAAAGGGGACAAGTTGCAAAGAGAGCYATCAGCTGCTCCCTTTCCACAGCACTGACCACTGGGCTACTGCTGCTCTTTTTAGGTTGACAAGTGTGTAAATTTGAAGCTGAGTCCCATTTTAAACTCCTCCCTACATTTACAGTGTCCCAAATCTTATATGTGAAGTAGGGGGAGGGTTGCCTGGTCTTTGAAAGGGGACTTATTCTGCTTTTAAAACCTTTTTTAAAACATTTAAATCCTCCAGTTGGGGTCTATATAAAGTGGTACTGCAGCGCTTTGGTGTATATTCACACAATCCCTCCCCTTTTTTGGGTTCTGTCTCAGATCAATTCATTTTGAGGCTGTATCTTTAAATCAAAACAAAGAGCTTTATACCCCATCCACGCTTCAGCTTCCAGACTGGTTAATTCCAGTTTGAAAGAGAGGTTTATCACTATATAGCAGCAC
>NW_013952456.1:2299004-2300442 GCF_001266775.1 Austrofundulus limnaeus
CATTTATAAATGTTTCATTTATTACATATACATTTCTCATTCTAATGCATAAAAATAATTATAAAAAAAGCCTCGTCTGACCCAAAACAAGAACAGAGAAAACTGAATGGGTTGAAAAATATGACCCAAACAGAAAAGGGTATCTTTACAACAATAGGAGAGACTAAATTCAACTCCTAGAGATTTCAAGTTCACAACAAAATGTTTTTAATGGCTAAAAAAGTGGGTTTCACATGATTTGTCCCCTTTAAACAGACATTTTGACAATGAACCTTTGACCTTCAGACTTTAGGTACATCTTCTAGGTCTAAAGATCTACAACGAGCTGACCTAAGGTCCAGACTTGTTCACAGGGGGTGGGGGGTGGGGACCAGGCCTTCAAATCTGTAGACTCTATGGAACCAACAATTACCATATTTGTGAAAACTAAAACTCATTTTCAAACATTACCTTGAAACTCATTGATGTTTGTTGGTTTTTAATCAAGTATAAAAGTTCATTTACTTACTTTTATAGATGACTCATTTGGTTTTCTATGATTTTGATAATGTCTATTAATTCAAGCACAGCACTTAGATATATTTTAAATAAACTTTGCATAAGGAAAAAAAATCTGTAAAACTAGAATGGGAAATAAAAGTTCATGCTGAAAGACAAAACTCAMTTCCAGAGTGAATTACAGCTAATTTCAATAAAACAGGTAAAGCAACACTGAAATCACAATCTGCCTCACATTTATTTTACTTTTTCCTTCAGGTTGGACTTAAAGTCTTTGGGACAACTGTAAAAATATGACATTTAAATCTTTCCACAATAACTGAAACATTAACAGGTGTAGTTATTTTGGTGCATTGTCCTGTGGGGGCGTTTAGTAATTGACATAAACGTAAAAGTTTATTTATTTCTTGAGGGGTGGGGCATGTTAAAAGATTCACAGTTGCAGGCAGGAGTGTTTAGCTGCATGTTTTTAATGTTCCCTCGGGTTCTTAGTGCTCAGTGTACAGGGTTGTTTGTCATCTGCTGAAGTGAATTTATTTATTTTTTTAGACTGCTGCAAAGTGCAAAAGGTTTTTATGGACCAAGTTAGATTCTGAACTCCCTCATATTTTTACCATACCCTTAAATTATTCACTCTTTGCAGACTAAATATTTGAAAGTGTTGTTTTTTGACTCTTGTCTGTCATACAGTGAGTTCAGTGCAGCAGTGAAGCAGATAAATGTTAGTGTTTTATTTAATGCCTGTTTTATATTTTTACTTCGGTGGAATTTGATTATAATCACACGTGGATGACGCCTACACATTCAAGAAGAGTTTTATTGTTGTTTTTTAAGCAAAACAAACTTGTTTGTTCCATTTGTTTGGCATTGTTGTGGAATACTTATTTTCTGTATCACCTGGACACTGTCCACTTGTTCCTGTTCCTGTTCCTGTTCCTGT